>NC_083390.1:15354600-15665400 GCF_031755915.1 Ziziphus jujuba
ATGTCCAATTTAAGCGTGCCGCTAGTCTATGAACTCGTATCGACAAGCACTTTACAACCATACAAAATTCAAAGCAAAATTCTACAACCATAAAAAGTCAAACTCCCAGCACCTTTTGGACAATTTGAATCTCGACTTGTTTTGCCCATAACTTTCAAACCGTAGCTCCGTTTTCGACGTGCTACTAGTCTACGAACTCATGCCAACGTGTACTTAGTAACGGTACCTCAATCATCCTAGAATTCCATCCGAGTCAAAAAGTCAACTTTTGACCCACTCGGTCAACGGTCAACGGTCAACCTCGATCAAAGTTGGAAAATTTCCGTTGTACTTTGGGCGGGGTGTTACAATTTTTTTCTTGCAAAATTTTAAAATACCATGTTACATGTCAAACAAATGATTTTTTTTTTTAATTTTCATTGATTTTATTAGTAAAAAAAATATTTTTTTTTTCCTTTCCTTCCAATACAATTTATAGACATAGTCATAATATCATTAATTTTCAAATATTATAGGGTTTAATAAAAAATAAAAGAGAAAGCTGTTAGCCTATGGATATTTAATCAAAAATAGGAATGCTATCATTTTGTTCATTTTTATATATTATTATTTTTTTCCCATATTTCTCATAAGTAATCTCCTTGATAATTTCTTTCATATTCTATGATATTGGTTTTTTTTTTTTTTTAATGTATGATTTAATGTAAAACTATTTTCTCATCAAGTGCATGCTTGGTAGAATAGCTTTCAAACTTAGTAACCTCCTTGCCTGCTTATTAGTATAGTGTCAAATATAATTTAAAAGAATTGTAAATGGAAGTTTATAACTTTTAGACTTAATTACTTATTTATAATATGTTAGTATATGTATTCTAAAAGTATCAATGTTCTTTTCTTCAGTCATGAAGCATTACACATTTTGTTAAGAACCTTTATTTTATTTTATTTGAAGGTATCATTGTTCTTTTTTTAGCTCTATTATGGTATTCAATAGTTATATAATCTATAGCTAATGTTGAACATTTTCACTCTGTCTTACAACTATGTGGAAGGTTGCTCTCTAGAAGGACCATTGCTTTCTAGCTTTTTTACCATAAAAAATTAGCTAATTTGTATGCAGCTGTAATTTTTAAATTTTTTCCATTTTTATATTTATGCTCTTATGGTATTGAATATTCTTTTTGATGAATAAGCTAGTCATTAAGGATTGTCAATCGAACTGTGAGACCACGCTAAGTTTAAAAGCTTAAATGTAGGAAAAATATATGCATTTAAATTTTATTCTTTTATTTTTTTCTTCCTTTATTTGTCTTCTTCAAATGAAGTTAAGTTTAATCACTCTTACACTTGGCTGATGTAGACCTTTGTAATCTGTATTTCATTATAACTTAACATCTTATATATATATATATATACACATACTGTGTTTTTTTAATCACTCTAATACTTGGGGATAGTATATTTTTTTTATAAAATATGCCTATTTATTTTATAATAGAGTTATGCTTTTTGTGTTTCTATTGTGTTTAATGTGTAAACAAGTGGAAGAAATTTATTGTGTTTTTTTTTTTTTTTTTTGGGTTCTTCTTTATAATGTAGTAGAAATGGATTGAAGAAAGGTCACTAGGTTTTGTTGCTTGTCAATTATTTAGAATTAAAATCATTTTGTGTGTGTTTTATGGTAGTTTTGCTTATGTACATATACTTATCATGGTAAATTAGAAATGATGTAGGTGTTAGAAATCGAATAACTAGGACTAGAGAATTACGTACATCTTTTGTAAACAGTTTGTTGGACAATGATATAACTTGTATTAATCAACTTAGGATGGATAGGAGAACATTTGCTATTTTATGCCAGTTATTATGTCATGATGGATATATTAAAATAGATGGAACTGTTACATGGAAAGAGTAAGTGTGTATATTTTAGCACATAATTCCTCATCATGCAAAAAACCTTACGATTATCACTAGATTCTATAAATCAAGGAAGATAATCAGTAGTTACTTTAATTCAGTGTTGAATGGAGTATTATACTTACATGGGATTTTATTAAGACATCTAAAACCTGTGTCAAATAATCTTTCGAATGACAGATGAAAAGTGTTTAAGGTATGTTTGTGAATTAGTTTGATTAATAATCTTATATTTAGATTATTTGCAACATTATATTACTTGGGTAATTTTGTTTAAGAAATAGAATTGTTTTTTAGTATTAAATGGAACTTATATTAAGGTGAATGCACATGAAATCAATAAGCCACAATATCAAACAAGGAAAGGTAAGAAAGTCATAAATGTCTTAGGTGTATGTAACCAGAATATGGAATTCATATTTGTATTATCTAGTAAGGAAGTTCTGCTTTGGACTCGAGAGTACTCTGAGATGCATTAAGTAGGCCAAACAGATTAAAAGTGCCAATTAGTAAGACTAATTCTCAAATTGTAAATCATAATGGTCGAACCTTCATAAACTGATAGGAGGTACTTTTCTTTTTTAGGTTGTTACTTACTTAGTAGATGCAGATTATATTAATGGTGAATGATTTCTTGTTGATGAGAATCTACCCATATTGTACAATCGACTATCCACTAAGGTGCTGATCCTTTACAAATGAAGATGGAACCAATTACTACGGCATAAGCTAGGAGATTCAAGCATAATCTGGTTAGCTTCATTAAAGAAGTAATTCAATCTCAAGAGGACATGACAATACCCAAAGATCCAAAGCCTATCTCATGTATCCAAGTTACGAAGGTGGAAATGGACCCGACGAGTTGTTTTGGTACATTTTTGGATTTCGAGCAGCAAAGAATGGATTCAACACTTTATGAGCTCAATTGATATCACTAAAAGGCCATGGAATCATGCCAAGGCCAAAGAAACAGCATTTAAAATCCACTTGTATGCATAGCTCTTCTTGTTAGCCGAAAATGCTCATTTTGGTGCTGGCTTTGACTTCTTTTGTTGTGCAAGCAAGTTTGCCTTATTCAAATCAAGGGGCAACGTATGAGAATCATTATTAATCCTATTTTCCATCCTACATGGCATAGGAGAGCTAATTTGGAGCCTAAAATAGCTGGAGATTGGATAACCACAACTTAGTTGTCAACTAGTCAACTAGTCAACTAGTTTCCTAATTTGAGTTTGACTTTTTGTTTTAGGAAACTATCTTTTATTTGGTTATTTACTGGATAAATTACTTTAGGAAAGCTAAAATTCTATAATTTTGATTGTAAATTAATTAATTGCTAATTCAAAATGAAGGAATTAATTAATCCAAATTAGAATAGAAAATGAGGTGGAATTCGGCCACATTAAGGAAACCACTATGGCGGCCGGTTTTTTGACCTAATTGTTTATGGTTTTATTTTGTGTTTTCAAAGCTATTTAAAGGCTTATTTTCTCAATAATAGACAATACATTACTCATACAGAAAAATATTTATGAGAAAGAATTCTCTTTGTTCTATTTGAACACCTAAAACACTTAATAGAAATTAAGTGTTTTAGTTTGACTTATTAATAGGACATCCATCACCTATTGTGGCGTCTTCATCATATACCAAGGTTTCTAATCATAAGTTGATTAGGGGTAAAGGTTTCCATTAGAATCTGAACATAATTAAGATCTGGGCTGATATAATACGGGTTTAAGAGCAAGTCGACCAAGGTTCATATCATTCGGTATCAAAGCCAAATTTTGTTCAAGTGTGATCTTATTTACTTTGTTTTGTTTTGTGTTATTTTTCAATTTTAGCATTAGGTTAAGGTTGCTTCTATCTTCTACTACATTACAGGGAAAAAAAAATGATTTTCTTCATAGCCAAATTTGTTCCTTGTTTAATCTAAATTTTTGCTTCCTAATTTACTGGTTGTTTTTGCATATTAGTTCTTAGTAATTTGGTTTATTATTGATTTTTCTTTGCTTTTTTAATCTTAAATAGTTGCATTCATATATTTTAAAAAAAAAAAGGAGTTTGAGAACATATTGCATAAAATCTATAAATTTTTGTAATTTGTTTACGGTTGAAAGTTGGTCTCGGGGTTTGGTGGAATTTTTGGCATTGGAATTGCAATTTTTGGTTTTGATTCTTACATGGAACTGTGTTTATATTCAGTGAGTATTTTAAAAAAAAATTACTACACAAAAGGCCAGTTTTGAAGTTTGAAAGGTTTGAATATTGTTTGTTTGAGAATTGTTGGAATTGCTACTTTTTGATTAAATATTGGCTGCTAGAAATTTGAATTTTGAGTGCTAAAATTTTTTGGTTTAAAATTGGTAAAGAATTTGAAACAAAACTTAAATTACAAGAACTCCAACCAACAACTATTCCATATTTTGTCCAAAATTTTTCTTGTTCGTTGTTTGAATCTCTTTCCTAAATTTTATCCTTGAATTTTTGATTTCTTAATATTCTAGTATGCTCCTTATTAATTTCGAAAATTACTTGTTAATTTACCTTATTTTTTGTTAGTTAAGCCGAGACTAGGTTTTGTTAATTCACTCAGAATTTGTTTGTTTTAGTTGCTGTTTTATTGATAAGTTTAATTAAGGCATACTTGTGATCTAGCTGCTGTTTTGAGTGTGTTTTAATTAGAACTTTGAGATAATTCTTTAACCAAAAAAAGCAAGAGAGTGTGAGCTTAAAAGAGGGTTAAAAGTCAAAACTAGTGTGCAAACACAAGTGTCGAGACCTTGTTTAATGAAACACATGAGGGAGTGATTTTGGTTAGGATTTTTGCATTATTTATACTAATATGGAAGATTCAAAGGTGAGAAGAGAAGATGGCTCATTAAGAATTAATGAAGAGGAATCTGTATTGGAGATGAACCTACCGACACGATGGTGATCTTGGAACAACTCCGAAGGATGAATGCTCACTTTGATCACCTAAATCAAAAAATGGACAGATTTAAGAATTCACAAGATGGGCCAAATCCTAGGGTGGATTTTAATGGAGGCCGAGGACGAGGTCGAAGAGGTCGTGGATGTCCTAGGGTAGGATTTGAGGAAGGTAATTTTAGAGACAATCTGAAGGAGGAGTCTGATGAAATTTTTGCATTCCAAGGAAGGAAAAATTGTGGGATGCAAGTTAGAGATGAGGATGATGATCTTGAAAATGTTAGAGTGAATATCCCACCATTTTTGGGAAAAAGTGTTCCGGAGGCATACTTAGAGTGGGAGGAGCATATGGAGATGATATTTGATTACCATAATTATTCCGAGGCAAAGAAGATGAAATTGGCTACTTTAGAATTTGGACTTTATGCACTCCGATGGTGGAATAATGAGCAAAGTACCCAAAGAAGAGTTGGAGATGAACCTATTACTACTTGGAGACAAATTAAACGAGCCATGAAAAAGAGATTTGTACAAGTCACTACCATAGGTTGCTACATCAAAAGCTTCAATCATTGACACAAGGAATTTGGACCGTAGAAGATTACTTATAAAGAGATGGAGATGCTCATGATGAGGTTGGGCATGAGTGAGGATCGTGAGGCAACCATGGCACGGTTTTTTGGGTGGTTTGAACCATGAGATAACCAACCAAGTGGAATTACAACAATATGTAGAATTGGAGGAGATGCTTCATGTAGCAATCAAGATTGAAAACCAATTCAAGAGGAGGGGTACAAGCTCATGGTTTGGAGGTGTTTCAAATAGCGGTAGGACTAATTCAAGGGTTTTGAGAAGCAATCTCCCCTATGAAACAAAGCCAAAACCAAAATATGGCAAAGAGAGTTCCAACCGGCCAAGGAAAGATAATCTACCCGAACACCCAGAAGCACCTAAATCGAGTGGTAAGCTTGATTCTAAACCTTCTAGAACTCGTGACATTGTTTGGTTTAAGTGCCAGGATCAAGGACATATTGTCAATTAATGTCCAAATCAAAGAATAATGATACTGAAAAGTAATGGAGAGTTAGAGTCCGAAAGTGAAGAATTCGAGGATGAGGTAGAATTTGTTGATGAAGAAATTAGAGATGAAGAACATGAAGAAGCCGAGACTCTTAAAGCTTCAAAAGTTGAATTGAGTTTGGTTGCAAAGAGGGTCCTGACTGTGTATAAAGATGAGGATCAAGTACAAAGAGAAAACATCTTCTATATCCGATGTGAAATTCAAGGTAATACATGTAGTATGATAATTGATACTGGAAGTTGTGCTAATGTAATTAGTAATGTTGTGGTTGAGAAATTAAGTTTAACAACAATTAAACATCCCGAACCATATAGATTACAATGGCTTAATGATAGTGGTGAGATGAAAGTAAACAAACAAGCCAAGGTAAAATTCAACATTAATAAATATGTGAATGTTGTTTTATGTGATGTTGTTTCCATGCATGCTGGCCAAATTTTATCGGGTAGACCATAGTAATTTGATAAAGATACCATCCACCATGGTAGAGAGAATTCTATTGTATTTAAATTTAAGGAAATGAAGATCAAGCTTGATCCATTAATTCCGAAGGAGATGTTTAGATACCAACTTCAAATGCAACAAAAAAAGGAGGCCGAAAAGCTAAAAGAGAGGCTAAGTGTGGCACCCACAGCTTCACCAATGGAGAAAAGAGGTAACGCCGGTTCATCTACTCAAGGTAACTCTTCTAAAACTAAAATTGAGTGGAAAAATAATGAAAAAGCCGAGAGGATGGAAAATAGAGAGAAAGCCAAAGTGAGAGAAAAATTGTGGTGGTCGAAAGTGGGAAGGAAAAAGAGAGGAAAGAAAAGAAAAAAAAAATTTATCTTAGTTTAGGTGAGGTTAAAAAGGCAATTTTGAATAATAAACCATTGCTGGTCATGATTTATAAAGATGTTTATCTAAATGATCAAGCTAACCTTGAAGAGCTTGAATTGCTAAGTTCTATTTCTTCTTTTTTGCAGGAATTTAATGATGTCTTTCCAGAAGAAATTCTTAATGGTTTATCACCTATTCGAGGTGAACGTCAAATTGATTTTGTTCCTGGAGCTGCAATTCCTAATAAACCTGCATATAGGAGTAATCACAAGAAAACAAAGGAACTACGAAGACAGGTAAGTGAGTTGTTTAACAAAGGTTACATTAGAGAAAGCATAAGTCCATGTGTTGTCCCTGTTTTATTAGTACCTAGGAAAGATGGATCATAGCGCATGTGTGTTGATTGTGGAGCTATTAATAATATAACTATTAAATATAGCCATCCAATTCCTAGGTTAGATGATATGCTTGATGAATTACATGGTGCATGTATGTTTGCTAAGACCTTAGGAATGGTTATCACCAAATTAGGATGAAAGAGGGAGATGAATGGAAAACTGCGTTTAAAACTAAATATAGATTATATGAGTGGTTAGCAATGCCTTTTGATTTAACTAATGCACCTAGTACTTTTATAAGTTTAATGAATTATGTCATGCTCCATTCTGTAACACCCCGTCCCGCATCGCACCGGAATCCGTGCACGTTGACCAAGGTTGACCGTTGACCGTTGACCAAAGGGGTCAAAAGTTGACTTTTTGACTCGATGGGAATTTCGAGTTGACCAGGATACCGTGGCGAAGTGCACGATGCCAAGAGTTCGTAGACTGGTAGCACATTGAAAACGGAGCTACGGTTTGGAAGTTATGGACGAAACAAGTTGCGGTCCAAACTGTCCAAGGAGTGCCGGGGTTGACTTTTTGTTTATGGGGAATTGAGCTCTGACTTGTGCATGGTTGTGAAGTGCTCGTTGATACGAGTTCACAGACTAGCGGCACGCTCAAAACGGACATCCGGTTAAAAAGTTATGGACGTTTGAAGTTTACCGGATACCGTATTATTTTAATATTTTTGGGTCGGTGAACAGTGAAATGCCACGTGTCAGCTTTTGATTGGTCCACGTGGCATGAACAGTGTCACAGGGGTTTTTATTTGTTAAAAGTCTCGGGGAAGAGAGAGAAAGAGAGAGAGGAGAGAGAAAGAGAGAGAGAGAGCCACCACCGGCCACCGGAGTTTTCCACTATTCCGGCCGAGTTACTGTACACACGCCAGACAGAAAGCTTGCCCACCTCATTTCCGGCAAAACCTCCAAGTTTTACGGTGAACGGCCGCCGGACGCGCCCGGATCGGACGTCCGAAGTTTGGCGGCGATTTTTCCCCTCCACCGCCGGCCACCGCGAATCGGCACTGTTCCGGCCATTTTCCGGCCACACGCACCTGACAGCCTTGATCCTCTCCTCAAGTCCGGCCTACCCACCAAAAATCACGGCCATCGGACCACCGACGCGCCGGGATCGGAGCGTTTTCCGGCGAGGGGTCGGAAATCTTCAAACGGTGATTTCGCCGCCGTCCGACCTCCGTTTTGCTCACCGCCGGTCCCGTTGGATTGGTCTCCTCAAGATCTACAAGTCTGCAAAATTTCACGACCAACGGCCACCGCACGCGCCGCCGCCGGCGACGATTGCCGGTGACCGCGGCGGTTCGTCGGAAAGTACTGTTCCGGCGAGTACCCGAAATTCCGGCCAGCTCCAGTCCGCAGTGTTCGACCTCCTGAATCCGAATCCGGCTTCCGTTTCCACCAATTCGTGATGGTTTGAGAGAATTGCGGAGCCGAAACTCGAAAAGCTTTCCGGCGAGATTCCGATCCCGTCGGGTCCGATCACCGGAAAGTAAGACCGAATCCGTGATCCTCATCACGCAAGCTTCGATTCGGTATATAACTCGTAACCCTTAGATGTCGCTTGGTGTTCGCTCCCCGGGTATCCATTTGGGAATTATCCGAATAAAATATTAATATTTTTGGTTTGTGCACTGTGGTTGTTTAGGTGCACGCGCGAGTAGCGGAGTTGATCCCGAGGAGGATCTTAGTTGATTTGCGTGCTCCAGGTGAGTGACCCACCTTCAAAAATTATTTTGTGCAATTAATTAAATTTAATTGGTATTTAATTTAGTATTTAAATTATGCTCATGTGGTGTGGTTTAATTATGGTTTTAATGCGGTTTAATTTAAATTATTTGTTATGCATGAGCAAGGTATGTTTCGGTATTGATTTTACGTGGTTTCAAATGTGATTTCTCGGGCATAATTGGGTTAAATATTTTATGAAAATATTTGGTTAAATTTTATAAATTATGCCCGCGGTATTTTTATGGTTGCATCTCGTATTTCGAGGAAAATTGTGGTTTGTTGATTATCGTTGTTTCGTACCGGGTTGTTTAAATAAAAATATGTGGGATGGTGTTTTGTGAAAATATGGTATACTTCCCACGGTGGTTTTTGGAAAAAACGGTACGGTTGGTTGTTATTGTTTATTTTTAGACGCACTCATACAGTATTGGTGTTCTGGTGTATGGTGTATGGACACGTGGTTTAGCACGCGGTTATTATGTGGTTTAGCGTGCGGTTTTTACTTCACCCGTGAGTTGCCATTGGACCGTGGGCAGGCAAGGTTATTGTTGCGCACAGCCGCCCCCCTCCTTGGCCGGGTGATGGTTTTTTTAGCAGTTGGTACTGTCGGGACGCCGAAGTGACCGCTGCAGGTTTCTCTCTTTAACCTCCCGCCAGTCGGTGCTCAGGACGCTGGGTATCGGAGGGCATCACCGGTATATGGTGTGGTGCGTCAGGTGTAATTGTCGGTGTAAATTGCAAATAATGGTTTAAACCCCAAAGGTGTTCAAAATTTATTTACTATAATTTATTATATTTTTATTATATATTTGGGGTATGTATTTATTTAATTTTGTTATCAAATGGTTTAATCCCTTGGTTTTTGGGAGGTATGAACATTGGGTTTTGCGAAAAGGTTTTAAAAAGGGAACATTTCAAACGGAGCGATTGGTGAGAGTTTTGAGAGAAATTATTATTTTCCAACCGTTATTATTATTATTGATTTATTAATTGTTGGTATTCGTTCTATTCCTTAATTGCTATTACTATTATTTTTATTATCCCAAAAGGTGTTCAGTAGTTCGGGTTACTCACGGAGATGATTAGCATCTCACACTCTTAAATTCCGTTCCCTTAGGTGCAAGTGGTGGTAGACGTTCTTCCGGAGCGAACCAAGTTTTCCGCTGCTGTTGTGTTTCGAGAAGTATCTTTGTACTCTTTCATTTCAGTGTATTAGTATTTCTGTTGTTTAGCACTTCTTAAAGCTCTGTATACTATTGGGATACTTCTGTTTTATTTACGCACTGGACTGTTGTTGCTTTTGAGAAGTGCTGTACTTTGTGGAACAGTTTGTAGGTTGTGAGAGGAATAAGGGGATGTTTTTAGAAGTGTGTTTTCAGTGTAGGTAGTTTGTGGTAAGTAAATCCCTTAGGGGAGGCTCTGTCGGATTTTCCGTTGGAGGGTCCGGTAGGGTTTCCCTGGGATCAGGGCTGTCTAGGGTTCCGGGGAAGGAATTCTGGACGGGTCCTGACAATTCATTGGAAAATTTATGGTTGTTTATTTTGATGATATTCTTCTATATCGTAAAAACTTAGATGAAGCAATGGAGTTGAAGAGGAGGCAAGAAAAAAAGAAAGAAGCTTCACTGGCTGCTTTACATCGACTGGAAAGAATCATTGAGTTCGAGAGCTGCGAAGAGATCGAGTTAAGGAAGAATAAGCTAAAGAAAGACAGGGAAGCTTCACACATTGCTTTAGAACAACTCGAAATAAGTGTAGTGTTTGAAGATAATCTTCAAGCCGAGAAGGAAATTACCATCATGTGTCGCGCTTCTCCCTACTACCATGTTCTTGGTCGAAACCCATTAAATGGACTAGGGTTGTTTCTTAAGCATGATGATGATGAGGACATTGATGAGGACAATCATGAGGAGGAGATTATGTTACATGGAGAATATATAACCAACAAGTCCAAGTCCAAGTCCAAGTCCAAGGCATTCAAGTTCCACAATGGCCAAGGCAATCAAACTTCATCAATACAATTGTCATCGAAACAAGCTGCTAGGGTTTCCATATTAAAGACCTAGTTTATGGATGTGATCTTCAAGTCGCAGCAATTACTTGGTCTTCTTGGCTGCATAATTCAAGATTTAAAGAAACAAAAGCAGTCGATAATCAATAATGGAAGTTTCAAGAAGAGCACGAGGCAGTACTGCAAAAGCAAGAGCACCATTAACGCTAAAATGCCAAGTGCTACAGTAGCGTTTAAAAAAAGTTTCTGTGTATTTCCAATGCTTATTTATTATGGTATGCAGTAGAGAACCCTAAGCAATTGTATGGGATTTTGTCATTGTATTTTTACTTCAATTATGATGAACACCGACAGCAATTTAATCTTCAAATTTATTCACTAATTCTTGTTTTCTTTTTAATCCAATTTGAGATTCGCAATAACATTCTTTCTTTTGTAAAATCCCCAACATCTTTCTTTCTATGGTCGACTTTTCCAAACATTTGACATAGGACATCCTTTATTGTAACCTTAATATTCTTCAAAAGCGTAGTCTAACATGATCAACTCTACAAATCTAGCAGTATATCATTCTATGCATATTATGGGTGGGATTCGTGTTGCCGCGTCGTATTCATGTCAACTTGTTTATTAATCGTGTTGAAATTGCCCAATCCGTTAATTAATCATGTCAGAAATATTCAATTCGAATACGACCCACTTAATAAACAGATAACTTGACACGACCCGTATAACCCGTTTATTAAATGGATCAATTTGGGTCAACATGATCCGTTAACACGAAATTGACCCGTTTATACGAAATTGATCCATTTACACAAAATTTACCTAATTAAACGAATTACCTTATTTAAATTAATTATTTCATATAAAATAAAAATAATTTAGTTATTAATTAATTCAAATTAAAATATATATGTAAAACCATGTAATTATAGTTACAAATTTACAAATAATATGATAATATAACAATTTCATATTATAGTTAAATATAGATACATATATCTACATAATAAACCTAATGCTATTTCTTTAAAAATATGAAAAAACTTTATTAATAATTAGGTTTTTATTTTTCTACATCTCCAATACTTTTAGGCATATTAATTTGTATTTTTTCGATGTCCACAAATCCATACGTGTATTAAACATGTTATAGTTAAGTAAATAAATATTATTTCAATATTTTTTATTTTTTATTTTTAATTAATAATATAATCTTAAAAAAGTTTGATATTTAGTAATAATATTAGTTAAAGTTTTATTAATAGTAAATTTAATATATTAAAGTTATAATTTAAACGGGTTATAATCATGTCGGATTCGGGTTAAACGGATCAACTTGAAATTGACAAGGTAAATTAAACGGGTCAATTCGAGTCAATTTCGAGTTAAACAGATCAATCCGAAACTAACACATTTATTACTTATATTAAATAAGTTGATCCGAATTTGACCCGAATAATTTATAATAAATCAAAACCCATTAATTTCGTGTCATTTTCAAATCGTGTCACTGTGTCATGACTTAAATTGTCACCCCTAATATATATAGTATGTAGTCCAAGTTCAAAAAATCGGTATCGATGGAGATATCGAGAGTTTAAAATACGTAAATTTCCATAAAAATATTGAAAAATATCGAATGTCGATAAAAAATTATAAAAAATGATGGAAATTTATTTTAAAAAATGAAAATTTTTATTGAAACTTTAGAATTAGCTTATTTAATCCATTGATTATCAAATTGATCATAAAACTTGCTAAAATATTGAATGGATATTATATTCTTATTAGTGAATTGATTTGTAATAAACATTAATGATCATAGATAAACTATTATTAATAAAAATATATCAAAAAATACATATAAGATAAAATTATTTATTAACTTAAATATATAAATCGATTATTACAATTGCATTGCAGTTCATAAATGTCATTTTAATACCATATAGAACTTCTGGATGGTTGAAAATCATCAGTTTCCTCAGTTTGATTTTGAGATGTGAAATGTAAAAAATAATTATGAAAATATGTATCTCCCCGATAATTTTGCACATAATTATTAATATGCCAACTATATGGATTTTGCATTATTAGTTGACTATGTGTATAACTACTACTTTTTGATGATTGAGTTTGAGATAGTACCCATGATTTGCTACTTGATGACATTCCATAAATATCCATTGAATAAGGGTTACGAAAAAAACTTCCAACGCTCATAGATTCAAAATTCATAGAAATCGAATTTTCTTCTTGTTGTGACATCTTCATTATAGATTTCTCTTTACGTATATAGTCTTTTCCAATAGTATCGAATCCTTGACCTACATCTCTAATCTCATGATTTATATCTTGTATTGCATGTGTATAATATTGTTCACCAGTAAATGGGATTAATCCAACTTCTTGATTTGGTGATTCCCTTTGGCCACTATCTCTTCTAAATATCAATAATATTTATGAATTTTTTTAAAAAAAATTAATAAATTTTATGAATATTTTTGAAATTTCAGTGGAAATTTCATGAAAATTTCAAAAATTTCTATGGAAATTATAAATTTTTTAACCAAATCATTAAGAATTTGATGTGGATATTTTATGCAAATTTTCATAGAAATTTTGATAAAATTTTGAAAATTTCAATAGATATTATGAAAATTTTATATATTTCTATTTCGAATTTAAATTCTATCGATCCCTTCTAAAATTAAAAATTTTGAAAAATTTTAAAAAAATATAGAATATTTTAAACCTTATATAGCCTCTGTTATATTGTGTTTTAATGTAACAGGTCTTACGTGGATCACTCAGTACGTATAGATGCAATTACGAGGCCCACCATTAGTTGACAATTGTACAGCTAAGACTTTCCTTTTATGCATGCCTGATAAAAGCTAAATAGTTATCAACAATGACGTATAAAAGGATTATTTTGAAACTCATTTTCAAATTATGATTATACCTTTTTTAATCATGATCAAAAGCAAACAAATAAGTTGTTAAAAATAAAAAATAAAAAATAAAAAAAGAGTAAAAAAGTTATACATAATTTTCGAAACAAAATACATAATAGCATAACGGCAATTAGTGGGCTAACAGCAGTACAACTGCATAAGATTTTCAAAACTGTTCATAATTTTTGTTATTTGTAGCGTTACGGAAAATAATGTATGTTACAAAAATAATAGCGTAACAAAAAATATATATATATATATATATATATATATATATATCATATTGATATTTGGCCAAAAAACCATCAGTGTTCCAAGATTTTCCATCTGCTTAAGATTTCCTAAATAATAAGAATTTTTTTATTGGAATGACAAGCATGAAAAACTAACATCTCTGTAGCAGGGCAAAATGTAATACGAACTGTATGCAAATTTACCATTCTTATGTTCAGAGCATTCTTATGCACTCAGAAAAACTTCTACAAATTTCAAAATGTTGAGAAGTTACTATCAAAAAGTAAACTCGAATGCAAAAACTATGATCCATGGTCGAACAAAAACAAACCTAGTACATTTCTAGAACTATAAAACTGCATATGTCAGGGTAGAACGGGAAGCTCCACTCGGTCAAAAGAAAAGAAATTGACCCGTCCATGCTCGATGTGACAAAACTTCAAAGGAACTCCCCCACACTGTCTCTCCAGGGCTTCAAGTTCTGCTTTGGATGGTGGATAGCCCCTAGCGAACGCAACCCATCACAATACAAAACATATATAAATAATATTGGAAAAAAAAAAATGGTATCAGATGTAAAACTAAAAGAAGAGCATGCTGCTTAGAAGCAATAGGAAAAATAAATTTCAAATAAATTCAAGTTCATATTTTCGTCACACAGACATTATCTGCAATAAACTGAGCACAATTGAAGCAAAGGATTAAAACAATAATAATAATACCCAGTAAAGCAGAGAACAAAGCTTGGATCGCCAGGAGAAGACTTTCTAAACTTGCTGTTGGGTAGATAAACATCAAAAACTGGCCTTGCTTCGTTGATCTGCATTCCATTGAACATTCCAATAATGGAACTTTTGTCTTCTGATTCCGAGTCTGCCAATGCACTTTCTACAGAGCATTTAGAAGAAACACATTCATTGCTTCTGTTGACACCCTTCAAGGACCAGGGTACACCATGTCGTCCAACAATGTAACCAAGAGATTTTAGTTGTTTATACGCCTGAAATTGCTCCCAAGAACACCCATTTTTTCCATTTGCAACCTTTACGTAAATATCTTCTAAGGGAAGAGTGGCATCACAATGATCCAATAGAATTAAAGCCCCTAATTCAGCCAAAAACCTTTGAAAATTTTATCATTTACCAAAAACCTCCAATCCATTTTAGAAAGTATAAGCGCAAAATTCATCTAAATAATGCCACCCTTCACCTAAAACAATTATCTAACAAGTAGGAAATTTTTTTATAAACTTTATTTTAAACATCTCTGACATACTCCCAAAAATGTAATTAACTGAAATGAACTGCATCAATAAAGTTTTAGGAAACAAAAGTTCACCACTTCACAAACATTTATTTTATCTTTTTCATTGAATTTCTAGAGAAACAGCAACTTACATTAAATAAAAGGAAAGAAAAATCCTGATCGAGGAGCAATTCACTTACAAAACTTCTTCAATTGAGCAATAGATCATGCCACTACGAGCTATTCCAGTTGTCTTCCAAAGTGAACCCTTTTGAACTATGACTTCAGCCATTTCCATTTTAGGATTCCAACGGGCCTTTGACACAATGTTCCTGGAACCATATAACAGAATCTCAGAGCTAAGAAACAATTTAGTCTCAATTTTTGTCCTTTGTTTTATAAAGCTCAACCTGGATTGCAATTTGGGCACTAAGCCAGAAGCATAGGAATATTCTGCATCATCATCATTGGCATATTGCCCATGGCTATCATCATCGCTGTCTTCTCCAAATGAACTTTCACACTTCACAACCTCCATCAACCAGTTGTCCAACAAATCTGTTTTGAAGATACCAGTAACTGAAAGAAGTTAACAAGAAAAATCAAAAGGCAACTCTCCTAAAAAATTATCTGAAAATCACAAACTATTAATAGGCCTCAATCAGCCTAATTTGGATTCATAACTTATAAACGCTATGGAATCCACCATAGACCTCAAAAGGAGAGTAACATGATAAATACTGTGAGGACCCAATTTTATAAATGCCCATAGACCTCAAAAGGAGAGTAACATGATAAATACTGTGAGGACCCAATTTTATAAATGATATAATCTCCTTTCTAACACATTCATCAAGGAACTTTTAGGCCTAAAGAAGCATGCCATTCTAGAAAATGGAGAGAAACACTCAAATAACATCATTCAGTCCCCAAAAAACAAGACAAAGAAAACACTAGCTATTAGATACATAAGGAGAAAGAAAACTAATAAAAAAAGATAAGAGTTGCATTTAAAAAAGAATTGATCAGTTATTGAAACAAACCTAATCTATTACGTGTAAGGGTATACAAGCAGAAAAGAAATATAGAATTCTCACCAACATGGTTGAATCCAATACAGAAACTATTCCAATGCCTAGATTCAAGCCATCAATTTATAATGCAAAGCTTGCCTGCATAACAAAATAAACAGCTGATGGCCAGAAGTCAAAAATTTGCTTGTTCCACTTCTTCAAGAAGTCTCAAACCATTGCCAAAGCAATCACATTTCTTTCTGTAAGCATCAATTCTGATGTCATAAGTTACAATATTTGGCTTAAAACCTCTTCTAACCATCTCATGGTATAAAAATTCTACTGCTGTAATATCTCTTGATTCCTTGAACCCTAAAAGCAAGATATCCATGGTCTTTATATCGCGGGAAAATCGCAAATGCATCTTTACGAAGATAGACTGTGCCTCATTTATCTGCTTTTGTATACAGGATGCCTTAAGAAGTACATGCGTTCATACAAAATTCTGCCCAACAAAAATATCTTTCTTCATCTTTCCAAATGCTTCAAGTATAACTTCATAACATTGCAACTTTGAAATCCTTGACAGCATGATAATAATCAATTTAAGAGTAAGCAACGAAGGATGCGTGCTTTTGATTCCCTCCATCAACCCCCAAGCTTCATCAAAATAGCACATCCTTCTGAGAATGTGCAGTCTATTTCCAAAAGCATCTGAACTTGGATCATTGGGATAGGCAGCATAGAGGCGACTCAAAACATTCTAAATGAAGATGATGGAAATGGGTCATGCTCAAGAAGGGTAGGCTGAAGTGCTTGATTAGGGAAAGGATGATTATTAATAACTCTAACAATCCTTTCAAGTTCCAATTTTGTTTCCAAAGATAGATTGAATCGGCTAAATTATCTAACAAAAAATTGAAAGATCGAGGACGGCTTATGAAGGATTTGCGCAAGTTTTATGAGGGATTTGAGCAAGTAGATTAAATCTCTTTAATATTAACCATTACAGCATTTCCTCCTCAAAGTGGTTAGATACAGGTACAACTCAGGCAATTTGAAACTCCCATTAGAACTGGCAAGGCCCCATTAATCCCAACACCATATTAATCATAAGCATACAAAATCACATATATTGAGTATTTTAGGACAACAATTTGGATTTCAGATTGGAACACAATCTAGCCTGTTGAGATTTTGCCCAAGTACATTAATAATGAGCTACAAGGTTGACACTTAAATCTACATGAAACAAAATAACCACATTCACCTTCTAATATTATATGCAAATTAGGGTCAACTTATCAAAGCATAATCCAAAAATAAATAAATAAATTATTGAAGAGAAACTTAGTTTAAGTTTACATACGTGATTAGCTTAAAGCTTGGCAGAATTCAGCAACTCAAATGAAATTCTGGACCGAAAGGTAAAACTTCGAAGAGCTGAAAAATGAGAAACAATAAAATTACAAAATTTCATAAATTATTCTGCCTCTATGTCACTAAGGACTTTGAAAAGCCATAGAAAATTAGTAGCACTCTTACCCATAATAAAATATGAGAAATTATTGAAGAAAGAATTATCAAAAAAGTGAAACAGAAATGGTAGCAGAAAAGAAGGTGGGCTAAGAAAGGACGAACATCGAAGAAGCAGCAAGAAGCAAACACTTTTTTTTTTTGGTGGGGGGGAGGAAAAAAAAAAAAAAAAAAAGCCCTTCTACAACCTTTTTACGAGAAGCCCAAATCAAAACTTGAGTGCTAGCTGGTATCGAGCTTCTTTTGCTGTAAGCGTTAGAACTCTTTGCAAACCTTCTGTTAAGTCTCTCTCTCTCTCTCTCTCTCTCTCTCTCTCTCTCTCTCTCTCTCTCTCTCTCTCTCTCTCTCTGTGTTTTCGAATTGTAGTCTTATTCTCTCTCTGTTTTGCTCAGTTTGGATGAATTTGGGAGTGAAAATTAATGGAAAAATCTGGTAAATTCTGAAGCTTTGTCAGAAAAACAAAAATGGAGAATAAGAATATATACATGAAAAACTAGAAAGTTAAATCAGCGTTGCAATTAAGCAATGCGAGTTGAACAGATTGTAGGTGTGGGTCTCTGTGAGACGGAGTTAGGTCTCTGGGGTTTATTGAGAAGACCAAGGGAAATTGGGAAATGGGATTTGGGACTGTTCAATAGTCTCAAGCTCAAAGAAGAAAATCTGGTAGAATCCTGAAGCTTTTGTTTTTTCAGTGAAACATACAAATAATATATTGAGAGAGTATTGAATAAGAACAAATTACAGAAAAAATTCAAATCCGCGACGTCTCTGAGAGACGGAGGTAGGTCTAGGGTGTATGAAGACAAGCCATGTGAAATTGGGAAATTGGGAGTGGTAAGTGACGTTTGGAAGAAGCGACACCGTTTTTGAAACATTCTTCTTCTTCTTTTTATTTTATGTAATTTTAATTAATGATAAGCAAAGATGAAAGAGATTTTTTCTTTTAACTGTCTGGTAATAAATTTAAAATAAGTTTGAAGGTTTAAACTGTATAATTTATTTAAGAAGATGTGTTTAATTTAGAATTTTTTTCATAAATAATAAAAATAATAATAATTTATTTTTTCTTTTTTTTTTTTCTGGTAAATATATTTTTTTATGTTTTAAAAAAGTACATATTAAAAAAAAATAACAAATATAATTTGTTCATTTATTTATTTTTTGGATGAATGTCTAAGTCGTTTTTTAGAAAGATTTTTTATTTAAAAAGACATTTTCTACAAAAATTATATCCTTAAAAGAACTTATTAATAAAAATGGTAGTTTAACATCAGAAAACTACTCAATTAGATTTGAAAGTTGTGATTTGGATTTTAACAAATTTTGTTTTCAGAGTCCCATGGCACAAATGCACATTGTATGGCACCAATGCAGAGTTCTGATACAGTGTTAATGATACAATTAGGAAGTATTATTTTATTTAAAAAAGATTCTTAAAAAGGGCATCATCATTCTCTTTTTGGCTTTGCTTGTTTTATTTTCCACTATATATTAAGCTATGAATATAGTTGTTTATGTATTTATTTTTCATCTAAAAAACTGCTTCTTTGTTGTTGATGGAATTCCCATTTTTACTTTCTTGTTCTGACCAAACGTCTAAAATAGAATATACATAATTTCATATAAAATTCCTAAGCACCATAATATAAATGTATGTGTGTCAATATATATATATATATATATATATATATATATGTATATTAACGAAACTCCATTGATTTGTGCAAGTAATTATTATTGTATCGACTTTTTCTACTTCAGCAAAGCATTAAACACTTAAAATAAATTACAAATAAACGGAGACAAGTAGCTTCAAAAGTTATCATGAGCAGTGTCACATATCAAAACTATCTAGTTAATCGGTTTTTCTTCCTTTATTTTTTTTCCAATCACAAGCTGGAACAATCTCATCACGTATATCCCTCACACCCGGCCAACGCATCAAGAATTTATATTAATTATATAAATATATGTGTGTACGCGTCTGTAATGTTTTACAGACACTAGACGTACGTATTTGTGTAGTTTATACAGAAATTAGTATGGACTCCCACAAATTCCAGCTGACAGGAAAGCTGATGTCAAGAAAATAAGATTTCCCTTAGCTTCCTAGTATTGCGGTTAAGGCTAAACAAAATGAGTTCGTTGGTTTTGTCTCAATTGTTCTTTACTACTACAGCTACTACCTTTCTTCCATTCAACCATTGTCTTATTTATTTATTTAGTTATAGAAACAAGCATAAAAGAAGATTGTTAAGAAAATTTACAGAAGATCTAATCAAAGCTTACAAAATGAGATTGCTGAAGGCCTGAAGCTACTGTTTTCAGATGGTTAAGACTTTCCTGTGTATCCCATGTTTATGTGGTTTGGTAATTTTCAGATCCATTTATTTCTCTCTTATATTAGGAGAAAAACCTAAAAGAAAGTGCAAAATCAATCTGATTATGATGGTCTATGTACATGCTGTTGCACCATCCACTGGGACAATTATAGGCTGTTGACTTTCCTTCAGTGCTACTAGGTGTTAAGATAATCACTAATTTTTCATGATAATCTTAACACATAGATTGATCATCTAAGTGTTTACTTCTGGTTTCATGATAACCACTGTTACTTTACTTGTTGCTTGGACTTGAAGAAACCTCAAAAGTCTTCCTGTCCAACAAATATAACTGTTTGAATTCACCTTGGAAGTTTTTAATTTTACGTTTAATGCTTGTTCACCATGCCTCATAAATCTCAAAAATCGGACTAAACAAGTAAGCGATTAAATGATATATCTTTTTTTCACTGATTGAATGGAAAATAGAAGAAGAAAAAATATATAGTTTTTGTTTAAATGATGAAGTCTGTATAATTTTGGGATCAACTTGATGATTTTACCTGCGGCTGTGTGTAATGTAACTCCCTTACAATTTTGACTGCATGATCTATTTGTTTTGTGGGGTACATATGGTTCCCATTGGAATTGACACGGGGTTGTGGAGTTCATTGTTTGGTAATAATTATTTTCTTGCTGTTGATGGCAGAGTAAAAGATATGATTAGACATTAACAATGCCATAGATGAGACGAGAAAGATCAAGGAATTGGTAATATAAGGTATTAAGTTTTCCTTTATAGCTTTAACTTTAATGTATCTACATACAGTAACCATATCTTTGTGTATGGTTGTGGTTAATTACTACAGAAGAAATTGAAGATTCAAGAAAAATAACTCATTTCTTTGATGTAAAATTTTTTGAAGCAAGCTGATGATGCTATAATTATGGCCACCAATGCTACTACAGCAGTATTGAACAAGAAGAAAATGGCAGCAACAGATGATTTCTTCAAATTTATTGGTGTACATTTTTTTCATGTTCAATTCTACATCTGAAGATTTATTAGAATTTTTAATTTTCTTCATCAAAAAAACATGTTTCTAGTTCTTCTTTTCCACTTCGCATGACAGATAAGGAACTTTTCTGCAGTAGTCAAAGCTTTCATAACAACTTTGATCAACTTCCACGTAATAAAGCTTGACTTTCTAAAGGCAATTTACTGATTTAGAGGAATTAGGGTGAATACTTTGAGTCTGCTGTTGCATATATCTGTGGCATTCCATTGTAAGTGCTGTTCTAACGCTGGCAATGAAGCTGGTATAGTTTTTTAGTTTACTAGTTTCTATGCTAGGCATGGTGGTTTAGGTACTGCAATCGTTAGTTTACTGTTCATACAGTAGGAATGAGAAACTTGTAATATTTGCTTCTGAATTTGATTGAACCTAAGCGATGGAACACATTTGGAAAAAAAAAAAATTATTTTCTGATATATTTATGCTTATTTGCAATAGTTCATACTAGTTATCTGCCAGAGGATACAAATTCTATTTGGATGACAAAGTCATTTGCAATGGATCTATAGTAATTTCTTAGTGTATGTAGTTCTTAATATTAATATTCTATAATATGATTGTAGTAAGTATTTTGAAATAATATAAATCAAAAAGTTTCTCATGGTAAAGATTAGTTGAATAATTTTAATAGATTAAAATAGAAGAATTAGTTCGACCATGAGCAACAAATCCCTTTGGAACCACACTTGAACAAAATGCAACATAAACATTATTAATCTACAAGGAAGCAAAACAAAGAATGAAACTAGAGGATGGAAAGGTAGCCTTACAGCCAAGTGCAAATGTTTCATAATTGGCATGCCATAAACTTCCCTGGTAGATAAACAAAGCAAAGCCAAATTGGATCAATAATTTATATATGCTTTAATATCTGGTTGAGATTGAAATGGCTTACAACTTTTGGTGGGGGGAACCAAGTAAGACTCTGAGAGGAAGCAAATCTTTTTCTTTAAATCTTCTGCAATTTTGTAGCTGTTAGTTTACTGAATTTTTTTATTCCTAATTACTTTTTTATACATAGCTACGAACCCAATCACTTTTTCAAATTCACAATTCTCTAATTTCTTTTCGGAACTACATTTCTTTCAGCCCTAGAGTTGAGTAATAAAATAAAATAAAATAAAAACCCTTTTGTTCTCGAATTAATTTCTTAATATTTGTTTATTTTACTTTATTTATTTTTATTTTTGCTACATTTTTACAATTACACTATGTTTGGCTTCAAATTTTGTAAAATTACCATTCAAATAAAGCAACATAGCTTTTCGGCCTCCTCACGCTGACTCAGTCAAAACCAACAACCCATGATTCTTATTGGATATACCCATTCCACCGCCTTTCAAACCCAACGGTCATATATGTTACTTTCCTACCCACTTCACTCTCTTTTTCTCTCTGCTCTGCCCTTCTCTACTTTCCAATTTTCTTCTTCTTCCTTTACGCGGTTCCAATAATTACCATCTCCACCGCCATTGCTATAACATTAACTGCTACTCCTTCACTCTCTCTTGTTCTCTTTCTCTCACGCTCTCTCTGTTCTCTGTTTTGCATTCATTCCGCCATTAACAGCAATCCCTTGTGATCACACAACCCATGATCTGGGAAGCGATGGAGTTGAAGAGGAGGCGAGAAAAAGAAAGAGAAGCTTCACGCGCTGCTCTACTCCGACTGGAAAGAATCATTGAGTTTGAAAGCAGTGAAGAGATCGAGTTAAGGCGAAAAAGAGAGAGGGAAGCCTCTCGCATGGCTTTGGACCAACTCGAAAAAAGCGTGGTGTTCGAAGACAATCTTCAAATCGAGATGGAAATCAGGAATATGTGTCGCGCTTCTCCTTACTATCATGTATTCGGCCGAAACCCATTAAATGGGCTGGGCTTGTTTCTCAAGCGTGATGATGAGGAGGTCATCATCGATCATACAACCAACGAGCCCAAGTCTTTCGGTGGCCAAATCATCAATGGCAGCGCCGATCAAACCTCGTCGTCGACACAATTGTCACCAAGAAAGGCTGCTAGGGTTTCCATGTTGAAGTCCCGCTTTATGGACGTGATCTCCAAGTCACAGCAGCAACTCGGCCTTCTTGATCGCGGCATTCAAGATTTGAACAAACAAAAGCAGCCGATGATCAACTCAAGGCGCTGCTGTATCAAAACCAAGGCTACCATTCAAGCTCCAATTGGAAGTGCTACAATAGCATAGTAATCAACTGTTGTTAAAGTGTTTTACCACAACCCAAAAAGTATTGATTTTTTGACCCACTACACATTCAATGGTGTTGGTTGAATGTGTTGTATATCAATTTTGTGTACATTGGAATTGTTTTTAGTTTATCAGCTCAGACTCTGTTTTATAACAATCAATAAGTAAACGCATTGTTCATCCACTTTCAATCGGCTCTGTTGTCCTCTTATGGTTTGTTATTTATTTATTTTTTTTAATTATCTTTTTTAGTAATACCTGCTTGCTATTTTATACATTAGAAGAAATTTAATTCCAAACAAAAGGCTTGAAGACAGCAAAGTCTCATAGACGTCCAATAATTCTTAGTTCCTATCCAATCAGATTTGTGGGTTTTTCTGTGTATAGTTCTTAGTTAACGAGTGCTTAGCCATATTAGTTTAATAATTTATTGGCCGGAAATTAATGACAGGTCTAATTAACAGTAAATTCGTGTGCTTGCAAGTTTGATTAAATTTAATTGAATTCTTTAACAACAGCACATATGGCAATTAAGGATCTCTAAGCACATGTAGCAGCCTTAAAATCCTTAAGAACCACAAATACAAAAGAATCAGGCACAACCCTTATTGAGGATGAACTATCAACGAGAACTGGCTCCAAACTAGGGATATCCAGTGAATCAGTCAGCTTCAGAGGTGTTCCATTCAGTAGAACCACATCACTTTGAATATCACCATCTTTGGGAGTCAAATGGTATTCTTCTCTTTGTATTGAACCCCCAACTTGCTCTGGATACAGATTGAAATCGTTCTCAATTGAGACGTCGAAATAGGTAGAGTTTGACATGTTGATCAAAAGTAGAGTAACGCCCGGCTGGAAAACAGAGTTTTGAATCGGTTAACAAGTTTTCAAACAATGAATTTCATATCCTATTCATAGACCAACAAGAAAAATAGAGTTGAATTTCAAGTTATAATGCATTTTTCTTACATGATTTCTTGAACAATGAGAATAAGCCCGTAAATATGGAGAGCCTTGGTGTTTAGTAGACAGCACTTTCTTTCCCATTAACCGATGCCACAGAAGCGCACTAATAGGAAAGCATGAAAGTAGTTGGACAATATCAACAAGGATGATAAGCTAAATAAATAATTTTGAAGTATCTTCGTAAACTTAAGTTTGAGATTCTAACCCATAATAATCTGGATTGGGAATAAATGTTTCTTTACTAAGAAGACCATAGTTCCCCCCAACTAAAGTTTGTCTGCAGAAAACCTTATGGTCGAAGGTTGATGTCATGCCAAGTTGGTCCAAATACCTAAATTTCTCTCTCCTTCAAGTTAGTCTCCATACATGTTTCATAAAGGCAAGCAAACATTGTTTAAAAATATGAGTAGGAGGGGTACTAACCAGAAACCATCAACAAAGGTATGTGAAACATTTTTGCCACCGCTATTATAAGCTCCACCTGATTCCCCAACCCATGCGCCTGCCCATGGTCCAAAGTCCTTGATAGACTTGGAGACATCAGCATATGTCTGTGCAATCTGGTTCAGATAGTATGGATCTTGAATATTGTTGATAAGATTGCGGTCAACACCTATAACCATGATTTTGTTTAGCTCCAAAAAGAATCAATTTCAAATTGCAAGGGAGTACCACAATAGCATTTGGTGGTTTAGGTTCATTAAAGTGCAGAAGAGTACAAATATACCTGCACCAAGATTGTAGATGTGATGTGTCAAACCATCAACTACATCTGGCCCCGAGACCTGTAGGAAGGTATTAAACCATTTTTCATCATAAAAACCACCAGGACCTAACACCTTTGGTCTTCTAGAGGCATCCGGGTACAATTCTTTCACTAGATTCTTCAGCTCAATCATGTCCTTCCCATATTGTTCACTTTCCACCCTTGCTGCGATTCCAGACCCACAGAGTTCATTTCCTGAGAACAAGTAATTGATATGTAATTGCAATATGTTGTATTGTTAAATGAGAAAGCTTCATAATTCAATGTGCAGCCATATTTACCAAGTTCGTAGGAATCAATCGTGTATCCTTTTGATATAGTGTACTCCATAAGCTCACGGGCATTTTGAGGGTTCCATTTACCTACCCAAAGCACTTTGTCTTCTTGGGACTGTTTCCTTCCATAAAGGGCATTCAACCCAAAGGTCATTTTTGCTCTGCCATAAAAGATAAATTATTTACTGGCTCCTTACTCATATTTTTAAATATGGAAAAGAGTTAGTAAATATACTTACCCTGTTTCGTTAAATAAGTGATTGAGCTCGTCCCATCTCTTCTGGGGAAGGCAACCATTGCTAAATCCAAATAGACCACTGGTTTTTGTAAACTCAGGGCATTCTTCTTTAGCTGCATTTCCAACATTGTACACTACCTGATCTTCCAATGAACCTCCAACTCTGATCCTAAGAGAATTGAATGCTGATTTTTTATTTTTTTATTTTTTTCCCAAATAGTAAGAAGTTAGAATAGCACTTTTGAAGATCCCAAAACAAAAAGAAAAAACAGACAAGGCCAAAAATACAAACTTAGGGAAGCTACAAGCTTTTAACTCATCAATTATTCTCTATGATTCCAAATCTATTTATTTATTATGCGGTCGTGACAGTACTAGTGATTAATGTAACAGACTGTGGAAGATCAAAGAGAGATGAAATGAATAAGAAATGTCAAAATGGAGTCAATTTGGCACCTAACCATCCATCATTGAGTTATTACGAATTCTATAATTTTTTATTTATTCATCTTAGCTATAATTTGACCACATAACTCCTTTAAAAACTTACCCTTGATGGCATTTGACAGAACCTTGCTTTTCAAATCCTGCAAAATATTGAAAATTGCCACAAAGGTTAGCGCAACAAACCGGGGGACAAAGGAGAAAATGAAGATGATGATGATGATGAAGATGATGATGATGATAATAATAGTTGTACCATATTGAGAATGCCAGATTCAATCCATGAACAATCATTGTAATCACATTTCTCATTAGGCCACCAGTCCAAGGTTGCACATATAAAATTGTCATCTGTTTTGGCTATTGAGGTTTCTCCTCTAATTGTAACTTCTATATTATCAGCAAAACAAAATGAAAACCATGATACAAGGAAACAACACAATATTACTCTCAACTCCATTCTCTCACAAAGCTTTAGTTTGTGAAAAAGAAAACATTCAGAGAACATTATATACTACATGGTTGTTCAAATAACCAGCAATATGTTATCATAACAACAAAACTTCAATTTGTATTCTTTTCTAATTTTAGGATAATTGTCCTATTGCTAAATATAGCTATTCCATTAAAATGCTACAATTGATGACCATGGAGTTACTCATCTAGGATGTATTTACTTGTTCATTTTTCTTAACAAACACATATAGGATTAGTTCAGTGGAAACTGAATGTGCCTGCTAACTTCAAGATTAGACCAAAAACAGAATTTAATTGGTAAAAAAAATAGTTCCTATATAAAGAGTAAAAAAAAAAAAAACAAAAATACAAATTCTGATTATAATTAGCATCACAGCAAGAAATGGGCGGTGATAGTGACAATTTAACGTTGAAAAAAATAATAATAAAGCTCAAATATAATTATAAAGCAACAAAACAAGAAGAAACCAGAGGATAGAATAGATAAAATACATGGTTGTTCGAACAACAAGCAATCTGTTATAGTAACAACAAAACTTTGGCTCATACTCTTTTCTAATCTTAAGAAAACTATCCTATTGTTAAATATAGCAATTTAATAAAAATCTACAATCATTGTCCAGGGGATATCTTTACTTGTTCATTTTTCTTAACAAACACATATAGGATTAGATTTACAGCATCAACATTTACCATATACTAGCAGTTTATTGGAAACTGAAATGTGCTAACTTGAAGATCAAAGCCCAAAAAAAAAAAAAAAAAAAAAAAAACACAGAGGACAGAAATTTAATTGGCAAAAATAGTTCAAATATACAGATTCAAAAAAAAAGATGTACTGATTCTGACTATACATAGTATCACAGCAAAAAAGGGCAGTGACAGTGAGAAACTGACAATTCGACTTTGAAAACTAAAAATGAAGATCAAATATAATTATATGGAAACCAGATGATGGAATAGAAGGAAGCTTACAGCATAGTGAGATTCAGTAGACTGGATACAGTAACAATAGTAAATGCCCCATAATTGGCCCTGCAAACATGTTGATGTTCCTGAACGCAAACAAAGTAAAAACCCAATTCAAGCACATTTAGTAAATATTCCTCAACCATCAATAAAAGATGGGAAATTGAAGAAATGGGTTTGAGCTTGGAAATGGTTAAAGCCCTTATCTTGTTCAATTCTTCTACAAACAAAAACAAACGAAAAGCTTTTATTTCAAAAAGAGAGGGAAATAAGAACAACCCAAGTAAAAAGCTTTGATGAAGAAAGCTTGAAGCTTCTCGTTTGAGAGTTTCGGGGCTAAGAACGCGAAGAATCGTGAGAATCAAACAGAAACCAAACGATGGACAACACGGCGCTATTCCTTGTTTGCTTCTTTTACTCTTCAGTCTTCACGACTTCAGAGACTTCAGTTCAGATTTCTTCATTGGGCATTGGGTCCGGTGATTTTCGTTTTTGCATCTTCTATTTAGACATATGGCTTTTATTTATTTAATTTTTTTTTTTTTTTTTTTTGGCGCAAGAGATTTTTGAGATTCTATTTGAAAATTAAATCAAAACTTTTAATTCACACTAATAAAGAAATCAGAACTTTTAATTGAATCATGTTTTGTGAAATAGATCAAAATAAAAATTATTAAGAAATTATTTTATAACACGTATAAGATCATTAATAATTATGACAAAATAGATGGTTTTATGGGTAAAAATGTATGAAAAGATATGAAAAAAAAAAAAAATAGGTTAATTCCGATAGTGATAGTGTATTTCTATTTGTATCTACGAAAGCACAAATCATATATAAAGATAAAAAAATAAATAATTTATATTTAAATAACTTATTAAAAAAAATATGTCCAAAAAAATGCAGGAATAAAATGAAATATGCTCAATTAACTATTATTATTATTTTATAGTATATTAATTAATTTTGTCCAAAAAAATCTATTAATTAATTAATTAACCAGTTTATATTTATTATGCAGATTCTTTTATCTGCCTACACATCTTTGTACCCAAAAAAGAAAACAAAATGAATTGAGCTAACACTTAGCTAGATTGTTATATACAGGAGTTCAAATTGTCTACCAATTGATCCTCCCAAATCATTGAACCGTATATAAAAAGATATATATGACACATGCATGACTTCTACAAAAATATCGTACTACCCCTAGAGAATTGGTGACGAGAACAGTAGCAATAGAATAACTATTTTCATTTGGAAACTGATACTACAATAATGGCTTGCTGCAACTTATAAGTTAGTTTGTACTTTGTACCGACCATCTCCTCGTAAGTCCTTATAATTTGGCACTACTGTTAGCGAACCTGACTGGTTCCTATTCTCAGATTTCAGGTTGACTGGTTATATTATCTAGCTTTTGCAATTGTGGTTATTGGGATCATCATTTATTCAACGACGTCGTATGTCCTAACCTTGTCTTTGACATAGCTTTACTATATAGTCAAACCATTATTATATATATATATATGTATATGTATATGTATATGTATGTATGTATAGTCAAACATTGACATTGTTTAAATTCTTTTTGTTCTCTGTCATGGCAACATACTCTTTAAGAATTATACGTCAGCATTGAATATGGAAGTAGTTGATAGTTTTAAGGCATTTTTGCAGCCTATATATTCACCGCCCAAGATGAGCTACTGTCTAACCCAAGTTTTTTTTTTTTTTTTTGGTTTATTTTTTCTTGTTTATATTTATTTTTTTATTTTTTTATTATTATTTTTTTTTTTTTTTAGTAGGAGAACCTATTGTTGATATGCTTTATATAATAAATACAAAGTTTTGGAGTTCTACTTTTATTCCATTTTTTTTTTTTTTTTTCAGTGGAAATGATTCGGTTCCTGTACCTGCTTCACAGGATAGAAACCCCAATATGCAGTACCGAGTACTTATTAACGGAAAAACGAGTGTTTGAATTCATGAAAGATCAAAAACTTAATATCAATTTTATCCATTCTTCTACTATTAATCGCTTTAATTCTACATCTAGATAAAACATTTGAAGACACATCCCTCTAGTTAGCAAATTAAAGTGATGCATATTCATTACCCCCAAAAAAAAAATAAAAAAAAGGGTGATACAAATTTAATAGGTACACTGATCTAAGGAGATGAAGCATTTTTCTAAATTTAATTTAAGCTGTGGTGCATCAAGAAATAGATCAAGAAACTTGTTATTCAATTTTGAAATGGCTGATAAATGCAAAGCTGAGAAATCTAATATCTTGTTTTATGAACCCAGAATACAGTTTATTAATTTCATATAATTAATCTCATCATAAATAGTTTGTTCTACATTACCTTATTTGTCAATCTGTAAGCATTTCTTATGTCCTCTGCTTTCTTGTTTCTTGTCCCTGTTAATTCCGATTCCTGTTTTATGGTATGCATATTGCACGGGCCTAAATCTGGTCAAACAAATTTAGTGACGATTATACCCTTATTTTTTTTTTTTTTTTTTTTGGTTTGGTAGATTGGTGACAACATTTCCTTAAAAACCTAGAACATGATATAACATAAAGATTGAGAAATGTCTGTTAGAATATGTGAAAAGTCTGGATCAAGATGTGATATAAAGATCAAAAAATCCAAGCAGAGAATGATTATGATATTGTGTGATGTATATCTAGCTGTGTAGTTTGTACTATAGCAGTTGGAGGCCTATATAAAAGTGTAGCCTTATAAGTTGTAAGGCTAAAGTCCCATACTAGTTTGTATAAAGTTTTTAATTGTCGTAAAATTCCCCTTGAAACATTAATAACAAAGGGCAACAAATTGGAAGTAATTTGTAACTCCAACACATAACAATCTAGCTAAGTCAACATATCTTAAGCGGATTGGAGGCGAATAGACTACAAAACGTGTACTATGTTGAATTCGGTGCATGACCTTATGCTTCTTAAGTGGCTTGGGGGTGGATCTTATATACATTGTTGATCTTATTTGCGTTGGCGCTGCTTCCTATATAAAAGAGAAAGATTTCATAGTTTTCTTCATCGATGGTTATTATTATTATTATTATTATTATTATTATTATTATTATTTAATAATTATTTGTGTGTGGTTAGATTCTCCGCGGCTGGAATCAATTTTTATATAAAAATAAAAAATAAAAAAAACAATATATGGGCATACAAGAGATAAAACAGTCCAAATGTGCAAACTAATGGACATTATTCACATATACGAACACCATCGTTTGCACCTCATCTTTCTTCATAAACACTGAAATAATATTACCGTTTCGCCACTCTTTCAAAGAATAACTAAGAGCTAGGGGATTTTGTTCCATCTGTTTTTGAATATATATATATATATATATATATATATATATATATAAGAGGAGGCTATGGGACAATCCGTCTGCGGATCCACACCAAAGCATCTACACCAAAACCAATTTTTTTTTTAAAAAAAAATCTGCCTTGCATCTGTATACAACAAAGCCAACACTTTTCTCGAAGCGGATCTGCATACGGAAGGACCACAACATAGCCTTTCTCTGTATAAGTGTTTTTCCTTCGGATAAACGACACACACACACACACACACACACACACACATATATATATAAGTGCTCTTTCTTTGGATAAACGACATCTTCATTCTTTTGTTGTTATGCTTTTAATTGAACGCTTGAAGCTAATTAGCATTCAATTTCTTTGTTATGAACATGAGCCAAATTAGAGTATACATTCAAACAAATAATAGATGAAACGTTCAACCGCACAGCGACAACATGCCTCAAAATATTGGCAATTTCCATTTTCAACGAAAGACAATTATGTCTTAGAACCTATGAAAGATAAGAGTTGACCGGGGAAGGAAAGTTGTACAACAAAGGTTAAAAAATGAGCCTTCTTGAGCTCCCAAAATTGGTATGGTATAGGACTTGGAACACAAATATATTTGAATAAGTTGCACAGCTTCACGATCCAGTTCTCTACCAGGTCATTTGTAATCTCTTAGCAGACCCACTGTTAGTGGCAATAAACAATCCTTAACAAGTTGCACAAGCTCTTAAAGAACTGGTAAGGATATTTTCGTTTAAATTATGACCTGGAGAGAAATAAATGAATAAATAAAAGAGAAAAAAATAAATAAACAAACTGAGACAAAGAGCATCAGAATAACATAATATGGGCAGTGTTACCTATGAACACTATCCTGTTCATCGGCTTTTCTTCTTTTTTCCAATCACGAGCTGGAACAATCTCATATATTTCCCTCACAGCCTGCCAATATTTCAGGCTATGTAAATAAAAGCATACTCAGAATCAATGTATATATAAGGCAAATGTTTCAGTTTTAAATCCATAGCCACTTCTCGTTGCAAGTCTCGTTTCATCAGAATGGTAGGATTTTATTTTCTATCTCTGAGTCTGTGTGTCTTACAATAACAAAGAAGTAGAGGATTTGGAGGAAAATAGTGAACACAAAGTAATTCTTAGCAAGCTAAAACCTCAAGACAGCCTGGTGAAGGTCCATCTCAATTAGGATTTGGAGCACCATCCTTTTGTTTTAGTTGTTTATAACTTTAATCATTACGTTATGCATGGTGATTTTTTATCTAAAGAACATGCTTCCTAAAGGCTGCTGAGAAGTCAATTAACAGGGTACTCAAACACACACTAACCAATATCCAAAGTAAGACAAAGCTAGAACATCATACGACAATCTATAGACTTTAGTCTCACAGAGCAAAAATAAAGTGAAATTTCCTAGTAAAACCAAGAATATGGCATTCAATATTAGACATACCTGCAAAGTATGGAGTTGGTTGGAATTATTAACATTTAAAACCCCCTTGCAACGGTATACATCCATGCCATATTTCTTATCCCAAAGAATCTCCTCAAGCCATGAACGGACCTTAAAGAATTCAAGTCAGACGTCATTAAGTAAAACCACATTATCATATAGAAGATTGAGCTTCAGAAAGGAAGATAGAATTTCTAAATCAATTTTTTTACCAAATGTTTCATGGATATGCTCTCTAAACTATCCAGCTTCAAATACAATTGTAATACAGGCAGATAAACTACACGAAAATCTTTTCCATTCATACTTTCTATGGGCCAGGAGAAGTTTACGTGGATGCTTCTAGAAAAGTAAAACATTCTTAATACCATTGTGGAACACAAACTTCAGCAAAGGGTTGAAAATTCAAACATACGAATTAAACACTTAAAGGGTTGAATCTAAGAAAAGCCAATCAGGTTGAGTTTTCAGATAAAGGTCAAAATAACGAGACATTTTAAAAAACATAAACAGAAATTCTATTGAAAACTTGACTCTCTAACTTAACAAATTCACATCAAAGTGCATGGAATCAGGGGATGCAAAAAAAGTCTGGCCACCCATTCTTTGTACCATTTATTGAGCTATAAAAAACCATAAAATAAGAATTCAATATATTGTTACATTCTGAAATAGTCCAAACTTGACTCAAGGTGGTGCAAAGCTGCACCAAAATCATGACAAATTATAACCATTTTGAGAAGCTACAAAGGATCAATCAACAAATAGTATGCCATTTAAAAGATTAGTGTAATATCTATTTGAAATACTACCTTGTCAACATCAACCTGCCGGGTCTCACAAATGCACAGGGTTCGCACACCACTGTCATGAAGTTTTTGGGTAGAAAGCGAATGACTCTCTTCCAACAGTGCTTCTAAACGAGTGATATGCTGAGAAGAATCAAATTGAGATACATCAATCACTAAGTTCGGTAATAACTATGGAGAAAAACCTGTGATTGAAAATTTGTGATATGACAACTAACTGTAGCATCATAAGCTCGACAATCCAATATCTTGGACAAGTCAACTTGACAATGTGTAGTACGAATGATATTAGCAAGTGCATTAATGCTATGTATATCCTTCTCTAGTTCCTCTAGATCACCCCCAGAACCCTCTGGAGAAACCAAATCAACTTTGTTAAGAATTACAACATCCTACACCAAAAAACATAAGTTATAAGGATCTAAACTGAAAGCACCAACATATACATCAAATCAAAATAAATATGAACAGCAGGGAAAAGTTGCAGTAAGAATATAAATAAAACTTGGCATTAAAAAAGATGCAAATATGATAGTCATTAACACATAAATAAGTAATATGATAATCACCGCAAATGCAATCTGATGATAAGCTTCAGCAAATGAAGAAGAGCTGCGATGCTCATCCAGCTGAAAACGGAGGTTTTTGGCATCAACAACCTGTGTAGTAACCTAAAACAATGAGGACAATCCAGTGGCTAATTGTAAAGTAACATATGATTGTGTCCGAGAAATGGCAGCATTACAAACTCAGTTCTATATCATAGTATAAAGTAATTAATAATAATAAATTAACTGAGCATATCATTCTGTAGCAATATAAAATCAAACATAAAATATGTAGTGTCAACGTCTGTTATATGTAATTTATCAAAGCAAAACAGTGAGAATCACAGTCATTCTTACATTACACCAAATGATACTGCATACAGATTTGTGCCTCCTACATCCGACATTCAATTGCTAAACATAAAACAAACATAATGTGAAGACAGATGATGCATCATTTTAATACAAATTAAGGAAAGCCCTAGGCAGACCTCATTCTCCAAAATAGTGTCTATTGTTGTGATACCATGAAGTCTATCGCATTATAACTCTATAGATTTGCTACTAAAAATAATAAGAGCTAGCTGGATACAAATAAGAGCCATATATCAACTAAAACAGAAAATAATAAATTAAAGTACCAAATTCATAGAAAACTTACAGTGATAATTGAGTCAAGCTTGACTGCTGATTCCAACTGATCATCCAACCACAGAACAGATGCAAGAGGTGCAGGGTTTGCTAAACCAGTAGTCTCTAGTAATATATGGTCAAGTCTACAAACAACAAACCAACAACTCCACACCATTACTATCTTAACATTGTCACGTGGCCACTAATATGCATTAAAAGCTATCCAAGTTTCTCTAAGTTGAGTTCTAAAAAGTGGGGTATTCCTAAAAGGGGTTTTTGTGTTTTTGCATAGCATATGCATTTTATGGATGTTTACAAGTCAAAAATTGCCATCTTCAAAAATCAACTTAATCCCCCATTTATTTCCTATCATATAAATATATGCAATGAAGAATTGAATACAGTGTTTTTTTAACCTTTCCTTTCTCTGAACAAGTTGCTCCAGTGCTTGAACCAAACTATGCTTGACATTGCAACAAATACACCCATTTGCAAGCTCAACCCATTCTTCTACAAGCGCACCACCATCTCCTTCGTTTATCATTGCTCTTTCAACACCAATTTCTTCACCAAATTCATTCAATATCACAGCAATCCTCTTCCCATGGTGGGAATTCAATATATGATTAACCAGCTAGAACATCACAAATCATCCCCCCCCCCCCCCCCCCCCCAAAAAAAAAAAAACCAAAAAAAAAAAGAAAAAAAAGGAAAAAGAAAACAACTCCATCATGTAAAAGAAAAATATTGAAAAAAAAAATAACAAAGAATTTAGAGAGTCTAATTAATGGGTGCAAAGACTGAAACAGAGATGGTTGAAGGATGAAGAGCTTACAGTGGATTTTCCAGCACCCAAATAGCCAGTAATGACGGTAACCCCGACTGAAACGTCGTCGTCTTGGGGTGCAGTTGAAGTGGGTTGGTCAATTTGAACTGCAAGAGGTGGATCGTCTTCTTCGTCCCCCATTCCCGATGACCGAGTTTGAGTTCCCCTTCTGCAGCCGCGCTGACACGACAGCACGTTATTATTCTGCGCTTGGTGGCCATATTCGGGCCGGTCCGTCTAATTGTTTGGGCTTCTGCCCGATTGTTTGGGATCCATTTAGCTGGAACATGAATGAAGATAATTCTATTCAAAAGCCGAAGGTCCGTAATCAAACCCAATGAACCTGGAGCCCAACTTCTAGAACCCAACAGAACTTTCTTGGTTTTAACTTTTACGAGACCAAAACAAAATGAGTTTTTTTTTTTTTTTTTTCCTCTGGAAAAATAATAATGTTTATTAATTGGTATTTTTTATGGTTGATCAATCAGCTTCATTTAATTTTTTTTATACTTTTAAAAAATAAAAATGTATAAATTTTAGTTGTTAAGGTCTATAAATAACAATTTCAAGCTAACTTGAGTATGGAAGGTTACGTGTAAGATAGAGAGTTGGCATTGATCATCATAATAACAATGATTATGACGAGGTTAACAATTTCTCTTTATCGATTTATTTGGAAATGTAAGAGTCAAATTTAGAATCTTGCACGAAAAAACAATTTTTTTCTTTTTTCCCTAGCTTGTCTTGGAAAGAAGAAGATTATCTTCATTGATATCCAAAACAAAATGAAAAAACTAAGAAACCATAAATAATGTTGCTGCATTTGGAAATAAAAGCCAAAACGTATTTGATCCTTATGGATATGTTGAATAAAAGATATTAAAAAAAAAAGTTCTCATGACTTAGATTTGTATTATTAGATTGAATAATTGGACTTGAATTTGTTTGTTAATACATGCATGAAGACTATGTAAGATTTTACCGATCTAAAATATATATAATAAATTCTATTAATCATAAATATACTAACTTCAAAACGTAGTTATTGATAAATTAAATTTTTAATTCTTCAAAATAGAAAACAATATAAAATAGTACCTATGGACATACTACTCTTAAACCACTTTTAGATCTCTGAAAATCCTTATCACAAAATACCGTATGACATATGTTTCTTTGTTTGCCCTAGACCTTTTATAATCTTTCCAAATCACACTTACCCATTAACTTTAACGCACACCAAAATAATAATAATTTAATAATATAATAATAATAGAAAAATATGAGTAAGCTAATGGCCTTATAAAGAGAGTTGGTCTTCTAGTTTAATGGGTCAACTGGAATCTTATAGAGAGTGTATGATCAAGGACCTTACTATAAAATAATAAAATAAATCAGTTCCATTAGTGACATAAATAGATTCTGTAAGTGAGTAATTGATTATGCTCAGTATATAATTATTTACTTATCTGATAGACTAATTAGACACACAATTGTCTACGTGAAAGAAAAGAACTCCGACTTTTGTTTAAAATTTTCTTTTCCTCTTTTTCTTTGAGCTCATCCTCCCATTATTCTTGCTTTTCAAAATACTACTATTTTAATAAAGATACCTAAATAAAATTAAACATAATTATTCTATTAAAAAAAAATGCGTGCATGGCCACAATTACTAGAAGTACAATCAACATAATTAAATTAGATATAGTGAAAAAATTCTCATGATTTAGCTTTGTATTGTTAGATTGAATAATTGGATTTGAATTTGTTTGTTAATACATGCATGAAGACTAATTAGACATACAATTGTATGCGTGAAAGGAAAGAACTCCGACTTTTGTTTAAAATTTTCTTTTTCTCTTTGTCTTTAAGCTCATCTTCCCATTATTAAATATTAATATTTTAATAAAGATACCTAAATAAAGTTAAACATAATTATACCATTGAAAAAATGTGTGTGCATGGTCACAATTACTAGAACTACAATCATGGCCACAATTACTAGAACTACAATCAACATAATTAAAATAGGTATAGCGTGTTTGATTATATTGCAAATTAGTCGCTAAAACACGTGATCACAAGATTTAATTAAAAGTTGCATTTCGTCCAACTTAACCTATTTTTGAACGTATGTTTTCATGTAAATATGTTATCTTTGCTTTCATGGACCAAAATATAACAAAATAATAATAAAAATTAATAATAATAATAATAAAATAATAATAATAATAATAGTAATGATAAAAGTGTTTCACGGAAGAATCCTTTGGACTCTCAAAATGAAGTCGGCCACGGATTAATCAAGATTAATTCCTTAATTGATTTACAAATTATCAACTTAATTAATCAATCTTTGTACATTTTGTTTTTTTGTGGGGGAGGGGGCTTAATCATTTTAAATTGTACTATAAAGTGGATTTAGGATTGTTATTATCATTGATTTTTGAAAAGCGATTTAGAATGTTATACTGTACAGTAGAAAACAAATAGATTTTGACACGTCAATAATGATGTTGACATAACGGATCTTATTATAGTCTGGATTTGCATTGCTTCAAAGTTAAAACTAGCTTTACACATAACAACAAAAACTGCAACTAAGAATTCCAAAATCTAGTTCTTAGAATTTTATTAAGAAAAAGGAAAATCCAATTAGAATTGATTAAATTACAAGTAAAAAAAAAAGAAAAAAAAAAAGACTTATTGACTTCGTACAATGTTCAAACATATTACATCTAGATAAGGAGTTGAAAAAAGTAAAACTTGATTAAATTACAAGTAAAAAAAAAAAAAAAAAAAGACTTATTGACTTCGTACAATGTTCAAACATATTACATCTAGATAAGGAGTTGAAAAAAGTAAAACAAGTAAATTTCTTAATTACGAATAAATCTGAATAAAATTGGTTTAATTTATAAATTTTAAATGTGGGACTCTAGATTTTAGTGGAATATCTTCAACTCAAAGCATCATAGCATACAAATGGGAATCCATTTGTGGTCGGAAGAAATTAATGATAGAAGACAGCATTATAATGCTGATGTGATTCGTCTTGGATTGACAAACTTTTATAAAGTTAAATTGAAAATTGAAGGGATTTCAAAGTGGGATTAATTAGCATAAGCAACTAGCAAGGACAAGGGAAAGGCACCAATAAGTCAAAAAAATGACATTTTGATTACTACAAACATTCCATTCAATAGTTTGGAACTTTTGTAACTTTTAACAAGGACCTCATTTACCCGACAAAGAAAAAAAAAAAAAAAGGTTTTAACTAGGACTTTTTGCGGCCTCTTTCATTTTCTTGCAAGAGTTGCCAATAGAATTAATTAAATAAGTATTAATAACAAAAAAGAAGTGGATGTGGATGATAAGGCTACTCATTTTGGAATGCTTGCATGGGGTGAGTTTTGCGGCCATTTTATGATTGTGTATACTCTCCTTCGTTTCCTGTTTTTTTGTTTTTTGTTTTTTGTTTTTTTTTATCACACGCAAATTGGGAGTTACATCTATATAACCGGAAAAAAAAAAAAAAAAAGAAAACTTAACGAAGAACTTAAAAAGTTGTAGTAATCTCCTTCATATCCAAATCAAACCGTGTCAATCACAATAACAAGAGAAATACCACGTGAAGGAAATTAAATCAATGTGTCCTAGGAATAATAATAATGATGATGATGGTAAAAATTTGGTAATAAGGTATAAACCTATGATGAGTTAGTGATCATGACTGACATAATTTTAGATAAGGAATGGAAAAGATAATGGACGAAACCCAAATGAGATAATTGAAACCTCCCAAACACCTTTACAAGTGGAGGAGTCGTATTGGGAAATGTCATTATTGTTTTTTAAAAAATGGAGCAGTATAAGACTCACCTTACAGAGATTTTCTAATCCTTAACAAAAAAAGATTAACCCGGTAATGCAACTATGAGAGACTTTAGATAAGATTGTATTTTTCACAGTTCTCATTACCATAAACTCATTAAAATGATAGAAGGGCACAAAGTCATAAACTGTAAATTAATTGTTGCTCTTTACTAATAATTTAAAATGATATATAATTGCATTTTAGTATCTCAAATTTTGGATGATTGCTCTTCCATTTTCACTTTTAAAATGATGCCATCTATGTCCTTGATTTATAATTTATTACAGTTCTATCCAATTAGAGATTTGATAGTTAGTTGTGGAATTCAAACTCAATCCATACGACTCACACTTGATCAATATTATAATTTAATTTGGTCCAATTTCTTATAAATTAAGCTCTATAGTTTTATGATTTTGAACTTTAATGCACTCTAAATTGTTTAATTACATTTTAATAATACCAATAATTAATGTGTGAGTGGCAAAATTAAGTGAAACCAATGAGAAGTATATTGTGGTCCATTTAAATTCAAGTTGTAGATTTCTGTCCTTCAATCTTTTTATTCATAGAAGCAACAAGTCTGCGGCTAATGAGCTTGCTAAAGTTATTAAAAAAATGACTTGCTAATGTTGCTTTAAAAGCAAAAGTACTTGTAAGTGGATTAAAGAAGGACATCTTTCACTTTCCCTTCTTATTCAATATGATATTATTTCCCTTTCTGCCTAACGATTTTTCCATATTTTTTCCCAAAAAATATGGTTGTACATTTGTTTAAACTAAAAAGGTAAGACTACAAGTTAAATATATATTTTGAATTGTGCAAAACAAGACCGTAAAAAGAAGAGGAAGAACAAATAATTTTAAAATATCAATTTTTACTTTTAACCCTATTTATACAGAGTTCATTTTGGTTTTCAACATTTAAAACTTAATTAAGAATAGGAAATTAAGAGTTTTAACCTTGATCAGAGCCTTTTTTACCAAAAAAATAAAAATTAAAGATAATTATTGAAATATGTAATTAATAAAAGGGGAGATTTCTGATTGTCTCAAATATTTTGATTCATAAAACATTCAAATATGGCCATGAATAAGATGAGAAAATGTCCCATATAGAATCTTATTCCCGCGTAACTCATATGGTTTTCTTGTTTAAATGAAGAATAAGATGGGAATGGGAAGACATTCTAGCTCTACCTCATCTTAGACTCGGCAAAGGATTATAAAAAAATGAATTTGTATTGTGTTATGTTCTTGTTAACTTTTATTTATTCAAATACTATCAGTTAAACTAATAAATAAAGATATTTATATTCAAATTCATTTGTTAATTTAACAGGTTATTAATTACATGGCTTGTTAACATATTAAACTTTTTGGATTGAATATAGGTTAACCACGAACAAATCATCAATTTAACTTATTTTATCGGTATATTTTATATTATATTCTATAAAATATTTTTATTAAAAAAATAGCAAAGAAAAAAAGTAAAAAATAACATCAGCTAACACAATATATCTAGTTTTCCAATAGATAATATAAAATTCTATCTAAAATACATCAATAGTCCAATAAACACAAAATAATAATATTTTATTACTAACCAAAGATAAGAAATTTGAAAACATTTGTTTTTTTTTATTTTTTGAGAAAAAGAGGAATTAGAAACAAAAATTGTTTAAGACAATACAATCAACATCATAAAATTAAACCTATTTTTACATATAGTATAATTATTAAAATATTCCTCTTAGAAAGTAAAACGGATCATTATGGGGTTTACTATGTTATAATCCATTAATACATTCATTATTAATTCGATCCATACTAGTGGAATCTAAATATTAAACCATCCATGTGAATTTGTATAGTGTAAATGACTTTTATGAAATTTTGCCAAATCTATCCTATCCACACCCGTTGGTATTCCTAATTGATCAAGAATGGAGAATAATGTTTGGTAGCTAAAAGAAACTTGTTAGAGGAAGTTAAAGGTAAGGGCCCTTTTTAGAAAGTGTCTTGTAGACTTATAGTCATGAGCTAGTTAGTTAAATTTAAATTTGTTTTGTATGGTGATGATGTAATTGTCTTGTTGGAGGATGGACCCATATCGCTGCTTCATTCTTATATCCAAGGTGATGCATGGCTTCTTTTCATGAGAAATTAATCTTAGTATATTATTTCCCTAAAAAGCTATACACATTATTATAAACCAAATATACATATATATTATATCATTTACAATTGCTGCATTGGTTTATTGCGTTAGAGATGGTACAAGATTCATCTGTTTATGTCCTTATCAAATAAAGGTTAATCTTTTAATGCATTGTAAAGGGGATTTATTTTTATTTATTAAAGAGAGCCACATTTATTTATCTATTTTTTTGGTAATATTAAAAAAAAAGAAAAAAGAAAAAAGAAAAAAAGAGCCACTTTAGCACCAAATTTTTTGAGCTTTGAATATAGGGTTGAAAATTTTTAAATGCTCTGACACAAATGGTTGAACATCTTAAAAATTTCCAGGCATATAGTACCAAACATAACTGTGTCAACGACAATTTATAAAATACTCCGTAGTGTGAAAATACATTTTGGTCGTACAGGTTGGAAAAAACAAGAAAATTAAAAAAAGTTGATATCATGTTTCCACTCTATCATGATTCTATATACACTTTGCTATATACCGCATATATACATATACCCAAAAAAAAAAAAAAAAGAAAGAAAGAAAGAAAGAAAGAAATATATATATACGTATACTATATATAAAAATATTACAGCTTTTATTATTCATTATTAACAACATTTTCCACACATTATAATGTATACCAAAAAGAATTCTTATAATAGTACCATTTAGTACATTTTCTCATCCTACATTTTATTGAAGATTATACCGTATACATAGATATTGATGGCAGACAAGACTTACCAGAAGCAATATGTGGGACAAAAAAATATAAGATTGATTAATCCTTAAAATTTGGTGGGTAAACAATGGTGGATTTATTATTATTAATAAGTCCACAGCTTTTATTTATTATAATAACATATTTTCCATACATTATAATAATACTCCATTTATTACATTTTTCCGATCCTATATCTTATTGAAGAATATACTATATACGTATACGTATATGGATGACAGACAAGACTTTCCCATGGTCCACAAGCAATGGTAGGACAAACAAATATAACATTGTTTAATCCTTAAAATTTGGAGTATTAATAATAGTTCGTATAAATAATAAACTGAGGCGGAGTGGCGGAGAAACACAGTCGGCGGATTAGGATTAAGTTAAAAAATGTTTTAAACAAAATAAAAAAATAAAAAGAAATAATAATGATTGGAAGGAACCAGAAACAAGACAAAGCAACGATATGCCAGAAGGTAAAAGGCAGAAGTGCACACAAAAAGCAACCCTCCTCATCATTGTTTTCATATTCAAGAAGAATTTGCTTCTTCTGGGTCTGAAAACGTGTGAACCAGGATTTGAATCAATTCCAAAACTTCCCATTTTTCAATAACTTTTGCCAACCCAACCCAACCCAACCCCTCTCTCTCTCTCTTTCTAAATCCAAATCCACTATCTTAACAAGTGGTAACCACTGAACACCATTATTTGCCTTTTTGGTTATTATCCAAAAATAAAAAAATAAAAAAAAACTTGCCCGTTTTCACATTCTATCAGATTTCTTTTATAGCTGTCTATAAATATTACAAAATCGCTCTCTAACTCCTCCTCCATCCTCACAAACTCTCTCTCTCTTTCTCTCTTTCTCTCTTTCTCTTTGTCTCTCCTTTCTTTTTCAAATAATTTTCTGTTTTCTGTAATCAAAAGCTCATTTGCTTTATCTTTCATTGAATAAGGATTTGGAAAAAAAAAAAAAAAAAAAACCATGATGTGGGGAAAAGGCATTGCTTTATTTATAATATTGGCGATGGTGGTTTTTGGGTTCCAGAATTGTTTATCACAGACTATAAACAGAGGTAGTTTTCCAAAGGGATTTGTTTTTGGGACTGCCTCCTCTGCTTTCCAGGTTGGTGTGTTTATTTTATTATATATAAATATATATATTTTATATAATTATTTATTTAAACAAAAACCATGCTTGGTGTGTTTATTTTATTATATATATATATATATTTTATATAATTATTTATTTAAACAAAAACCATGCTTTTTCAATACTTAATTATTTTTGTTTTTCAAAGATCTTTCTGGGTCTGGACCCATTTGAAGATATAAGTTCGAATCAGTTCTTTCTTTTGTTTTGATATTTTTGGTTGTAAATGCAAGTTCAATTTGAGAAGATAGAATGCTTATACGAAAAGGACATATATAAAAACAAAATCCAAGAAATACATATATGTGTGTGTGTGTGTGTGTGTGTGTGTGTGTGTGTATTTCCGGTTTTTGAAATTATAGAAATGAAAAATCTGTTCCACCAATAATTGGGTATGGGCCACGAGTTTTTGGAGATTGGAGAAATCTGGGAAATTACCAAATTATCGTACAATGATTTCCAGTTTTACAGCTCTATTTTTCAGTATGATTATGATATTAACCTTGCAACAAAAAAGGATGAAATATAGGAAGAATATTACTGTTTACCTTGTTTAGTCTTTATGGTTAAAAATTATTATTCTCATTTTCTAATAAAAAAATTTAAATTCTTTCAATTGAATTGAATTTTTTTTTTTAACAGATAAAATAATTCATTGACTTTTTACTATTTTTATTGCAATGTGTCGGGTTTGGTTTTAGTAGTTTATAAGGCATCGGTTTCTTTTGCATAAGCTTATATTAATTAGAGGCAAACAAAGATAAATTATGAATAACTTAAAATTTAAAAAAAGATATTGCGTCAATTTGAATAAAGGGTTTGAAAGTGACGCTAGAAACAAATATTATTTTGAAAGGTGACAAAATATGCAAACATAAGAAAAAGACATGGAATCAATGAAAATATAAAAAATAAAAAAATAAAAAAATAAAAAATGAAGAATGAGACGCAGTGCTAACGTCGAATTTTTAGCTTCAATTTGCATGGCATATTTACTGTTTATATATATATTTTCAATCTTTTGGCCATATCCTTAGTAAAAATACAACATTTTAATTGTATTCTGTATGTATTCCATCCAATTTTTGGCAGTATGAAGGAGCAGTGAAAGAAGATGGAAGGGGACCATCTGTTTGGGACACTTTTTCACATCAATTTGGCAAGTTTTACTTTTAATTTCTATTTTAATTAGAAAATTATTATTATTTTTATTTTGTATTATGAATTACAATTACTAGCATACTAGATTAGTTCATTGGCCCGGATAGAATAGAACGGAGAGAAAATAGATAAAATTGTACAGAGGGTATTGTTATTTTTATATAATATTTGTATAAATTAATTATTTTTTTTGGTATTAATTATTTTCATGGTAAATACAAGGTTTTATAATTTCAACTCTCTCTGAAGCCTGCACAGATTTTCTTTGTATTTGGCAGCCACTCCTTTTGGGTTCTTATTGGGTTTAACAATCAATAAGTTGCTCTGAGTCCACACTAGTTTGATGGAGCTAGTTATTATTTTGTTTTGTTTTATTTTAAACTGTAAATGCAAATTGCCAAATGCCAAAATCCAACTTCTAAAAATCACTAAGCATAAGTTTTTATGTGATTTGCAGGATTTTAACGAATTTGGGAGATGGGCTATGTTATAATTCTGCTTCTGCATTTTTTTTTTTTTTTTTTTAACACAAAATGGAATAACTTCTTTGGGGGATCTACAGGAAACCCAAATATTCAAGAACCAAACCCATTTCATGGGTTTCTTAAGCCTTTGATTGTTATAATAATCTCTTACATTGTTTGGCAGGTAAGATAGCTGATTTCAGTAATGCAGATGTTGCTGTGGATCAATTCCACCTTTATGAAGTATGTTGTTGAACTCCAATAATTTTCTGTTCTTTTACCAAGTTACTGAAATTTCCCTTCAAGTAGTTTCTTTTCCCCTTCAAAATTGATGGTATTGTTATTTTCTCAACTTGCTAAGAAAGATCATTGTGCTTAATGGTTTGAAACAGAGTGATATACAACTTATGAAGGACATGGGAATGGATGCTTATAGGTTTTCAATATCTTGGTCTAGGATTTTTCCCAGTAAGCTTTCTCTGCTGCCAACAGTCATTGAAAATTAGTAGCCACAATCTTCTTCTAATTTGCAATACATAGTACTAATTGATCAATTCATTTGAAATGTATAGAGCAAATACAGGACAACTAATTGTAGTTTTTGTTTATCAGATGGAAGTGGGGAAATCAATCAAGCAGGAGTTGATCATTACAATAAATTGATCAATGCATTACTAGCCAAAGGTACCAATCCTATGACATGAAAATTTGAGTTATGAAAATCTCACCTGTCTTGACTAATCACTTGAACTAAGTTTTGTTCTAATATCTGACAATAACTTTCAGAATTCTTCTCGCAAGAAGTTTTCTGCACTTGTGAATTCCATAAACAAATTTCACAAATGCTTTACATGAACCATAAACGAATTGTGCTTTTGTAGAAATCTTTTTTTTTTCCCCTTCCTTGCCTGCTTATTTACGTTTTACGTATTCAGGAATTGAACCATATGTTACAATTTACCATTGGGACCTTCCTCAAGCCTTGGAAGACAAATACAAAGGATGGCTTGACCCACGGATAATGTAAATGATGATTTTTATTGTTTTTGCTTCAACTTTTCCCAAGTATGTGTAGACTATTTATATGCTCTTCTGGTGATGTATTATGTATGTAAAACTCTGTCAATTGCAGAAAGGACTTTGCAACGTTTGCGGAGACGTGCTTTCAGAAATTTGGTGACAGGGTGAAGCACTGGATCACATTCAATGAGCCGCATACATTTTCTATACAAGGATATGATGTGGGTCTCCAGGCACCAGGACGGTGTTCTATCATACTCCGCCTATTCTGTAGAGCAGGAAACTCTGCAACTGAGCCTTACATTGTTGCTCACCATGTCCTCCTTTCTCATGCAACCACGGTAGATATTTACAGGAGAAAATACAAGGTAAGAATGTGGAGTGCAGAAACTAAATTCAAAACCGCACTCTTTCAATCTATTGGGAAGTAGGAAGATTGACGAGGGACATTGACTTTTTAAAATTCATGCAAAAAGCAGTAAATTGAGCATTTTGCATACATTATGCATGTTAAGAAGCACTATTTAGGCATGCAATTTAGGCATTTACGTGTTAATAACTGTGTATGCATTTCCAAGATCATATATGTATAGTGTAAGTGTCAAATAACATTAATCTTCACTAATGTTGCTTCATGATTATGCAGTCAAAACAGCAAGGATCCGTTGGGTTGTCATTTGATGTTATGTGGTTTGAACCAAAAACAAACTCCACCGAAGATATTGAAGCTGCTCAAAGAGCCCAAGATTTTCAGCTAGGATGGTAATTATCAATCATTTATAGTTATTTTTATTCAAAGGTTATCCAAGAAAAAAAAAAGGACAAAGAAATAAGTTGAGTTTCTCCGGGCGTAACTTGATTTGCTATTCATAATATTTATTTAAAAAATTGTCCTTTAATTACAAAATTTTTTTACATGGCTACAGGTTTCTTGATCCTTTGATGTTGGGGGATTATCCAAGTTCAATGAGAACTAGAGTAGGAAAACGGTTGCCAACCTTTACAAGATCTCAGGCTAGCCTACTCAAGGGGTCTCTGGATTTTGTGGGAATTAATCACTATACTACCTATTATGCTTCTCCCAATAGAACTAGTTTAATTGGAAATTTACTCAATGACTCCCTTGCAGATTCTGGAGCTGTTACCCTTCGTAAGCTAACTGCAAACCCAATTCTCTATGTTATTGTTATTAGTATTTTGAAGCAGAAACTTTGAATACTTTATTGGATTGAAAAATCACCAAATATTGCGCAAGCCTATGCGTTGCTGTTGTTTTTCCTGTTCTCCTAACTGTTTCTTGTTTCTTCTCTTTTTCAGCATTCAAAAATTTGCAACCAATTGGAGACAGGGTATGTTCAGATAAGAAAAACATTGTGCTTTAAACTTAAACCCTACTAATAATGACAAATGATTATAGGGATTGCTGTTTTTCTACTTTCTTATACATAATTGCTTATGCCAAAATTGCAGGCAAATTCTATATGGTTGTATATAGTACCTGAGGGGATGAGAAAATTAATGAACTACATCAAGCACAAGTATGGCAACCCTCCAGTCATGATCACTGAGAATGGTAAACTTCTGAAAGCCTTAAAGAAGGAATATTGAAAGTCAAATAAATCTTAGCCCACTTGATTTATCATTTTTTTTTCGAAAGTTTTGTTCTCAAAAAGTACTTTTTACAAAGAACATCAAATTCCATTGTCATGTTTGTCACAAAAGGGAAATAATGAACCAATGTAATCCTACAGGGATGGATGACCCAAATAACAAACTGATTCCCATCAAGGATGCTCTAAAGGATGAGAAAAGGATCAAATACCACAATGACTATCTAACAAACTTGCTGGCTTCTATCAAGTATGTATTCTCACGTTTCTTTAAGTGTCGTTGTTTAGCTTTATATATATTATATAGGTACATCTTGAGGTCTAAAAGGTAATATGCTTCTGTTCTGGTCAATTGCAGAGAAGATGGTTGCAATGTGAAAGGATATTTTGCCTGGTCTCTACTGGATAATTGGGAGTGGGGTGCAGGATATACTTCAAGGTTTGGTCTTTATTTTGTTGATTATGATGACAATCTCAAGAGATATGCAAAGGACTCGGTTCAATGGTTCAAGAAGTTCTTGACTTCTGCCTAAAAAAGTGATGGTACTGCAATTTTATTCTTCACACATACACATTTTCAAATTCACAAGGATGTCTCAACACATGTTCTTAAAAGAAAAAAAAAGGAAAGAAATTGTAGAAAAATGTTACGAATGAATTGTATTTTTTAATTTGTCGATTGTGGTTTTCTGTATCAAATAGTTTGCAGAAGTAAATAACATGTGAAAAATGAAAATGAAATATAAGTTGCAATTTGCATTCATATTGCCAAAACCATAAAAAATAACTTGAATGGTTGAAAAATTTGCCATGTATCTAAGTGCAGAATGATTATTTTCTGGTATCAAATTTTATTATGTGTTTTACAAAACACCATTTGAAACCATTTTCTTTCTATGAAACAAAAACACGTCTTTCTTTTATTAGAGATAAGATGGTTTCAAATTCACATAAAGGCTTCACTGTTGAAGCTCAAACCCATTAATAGTTATTACAGACAGTATGATTCATCATCAGAGCTTTAAGTTTCCTCAGTCAGAAATTGTTTGCCTTCATAAGTCTGTCCAAATTGCCGGTTTTCTGGGCCAACATGATCAGACTACCATTTTACCATCACTAGTGACTTGGAATGACAAGCATTGCCCAATCAAGATACTGTTCATCAACATAAGCATTCATTTCTTCGACATATCTGCAACAATTATTGTTGGTCTTGTTACAACAGGAAGAGGAGCCTTAGGAGATACAAAATTGCAAGCAGTAAGCCCAACTTATAGTAATCTCTTCATTCAAATTATATTGTCACATATTGCTAGATTGTTCCGTGTTCGCTTACCTGGGGTGTATATCATGTTGAAGTATGTATTTTGGTCTTATAGAAGTAGATTGCTTAAGTAGCAAGAAATCCCAATATACTATCCAATCTCCCAAACAACTATGTCAGAGACACATGGCTCCTCAATTCCATTTATCCTCCAAAGATGCTTCACTTTGGTCCGCCAAGTAATTACATTACAACATACAGAACTGATTCTACTATCGGTAAATATATTAGCTCTGAATGCTTCTGGCATTTACTCTTTCTTTTGCCTTTGGTCTTTCCTATTCATAACCTTTTGCCTGCGCTTCCCGCTAATCCAGTCCCTTCCCGGGTGGAGCAAGCTGGTTCCTCTAATCAGCTCTTCCAATAGCAAAATGATGTCAATAACAGTATTTGGCTCAACAAATCAGCCATAAACAAATATGTACAAATATATAACATGTTCTTTACAAAGTAGGTATCATTTTGCCAGAATAGAAATTGTTAATAGGTTTTAAAATTAAAATTGAAAAAAAAAAATAAATAAATGAATAAAATCAATAAAAGATGACACTTAAGAAATTATTTCTGTTATTTTTGGTCGATTTTGTTAATTAAAAAAAAAAAAGGGGGTTATATATAACTTAGATTTTTTTACTTTTATAAACAAAATATTTGAAAATCAGATTAGCCAGTTTTATAAAATTTGAGCACATGTAAGAAAATGGCAATTTCATAAAAATATAATAATTTAGGAGAAAATATTACTTTTGAAAAATTACCATACAAAAAGTAACATTCTGACTCAAAGCCATACTGAAAAAGGGCCGAAAACTTCTTTTTAACACTCTTAAAGCCACTTCTTCATGACCCCCAAACCACCAAAAGCAAGTCAATTTTCACAAATTTGAAAATAACCGTTAGTACTCGAATATGCTAAATTTTTTGAGACAATACAACCTAGGACTGTTCATGAACTATGCTTACATGGATTGGCCATAGCATTTATAGGAATTTAGTCCTAGAACAATTTGGCTGTACAACAAGGTTATGCTTTTACATGCTTATAGGAATAAAATATTCAACAAAGAAGGATGGTTGCTTTTACCTGCACATGAGTTGTGCTGTAGAATGTTGAATTCCTTGAAAAGCTCTTCCATTTTTTTTTGTTTTTTGGTCCTTTTTCTTGAAAGATAGAGAAAGAAACACAAGTAACATCGATGGCCGGGATTTCTTCCCTCATGTGCATCAAAAGAAGAGAGGAAATTTCTGAGGATGACATATCTTGTAAAACATGGAAGTCCTGAAATTTGTTCAAATCCTTCGGTTCTTACAATTGTGACAGTTCACACACTAGTTAGTACTCATCCACCATCTATTCTGCAGCAATATATATATATATATATATATGAAACTTCACTTTATATTAGAAGATGAACATATTAACTTGAAACTCTTTAATATTTGAATATTGTAGTCTAACCTTAAAAAACATATATAGAGTAGCAAAACGAAACTGGTCTTTCCTCCAGAAGAAGTATTGGGATATGATTATTTTTCATAAATTCAAAGACAAGTTGGCATCATAGGATCTTCATGTTCATAAGAGCCTTTCCATCTCCATGAATGTCTTTCTATGAATCTTCGGAGGATCCTCGATCACTTTCTCAAACAAGTTACATGAAATGAATTTGTTTATGTGAGATAGTACTACGGTGATTTGAGAGGAAACTTTATTTTACATTTACAAAATTTCAAGACATTGGATAAGCATACCGCTCTTGACCAATGTGATATTTGGCTTGTTAAATAACTTCATTAGGGAAACATTTTCGGAGTATATTGATCCAAGCCCCTGGTTTGTTACAGGCTCAAAGAAACAAGAAATTAAAATGGAAATTTTTTAAAAATTTTGAAATCATTCAAAACAAGATCATGATGGTAATGACAAATCAATAAAAATGGGGACTTGTATATGAAGCAGGAAATTAAGAGATCGAAAAGTTGACACATTTTATGTACCTGGAAAAAATAGAAGACTCTGATTTTCATTTCCTCTCCCCTGCCACCGTCTACTAAATGCAACTCTATCTTAATAACCAGGCCAATCTGCATTGCTGGTAAGCATAACCTTATGCTGCTTTGGTTAGTGTCAAAATTTCAATTCTTTTTTATGCTGTTATCATTGTAAGAACAAAATGCAGCACCTCATGATCAATTTGGTTTAATATGAAACCATTAAATCACATTTAAATTATGAAGATTTTATTGTAAAAGCTGTAAACGAAATTGTTTAAATATACCGATTAATTAATGGATGAACACTTGCAAAATAATCATGCAGTACAAATATTTCTTGCTTCAATCTTCAATTATATACGAAATATGGATCCTGAAAATAAGAAAATAAGTATTGGAAATGAAAGTCGATAGATAATGATAGATTCTTGCCAATTGATCATACATAAAAAAAAAAAAAAAGAAAGATAGAGAAGAACAAGAAAGAAAATACAAGATACTTACTATTATGACATTCCTTTGTTGCAAAACTGTGATATCCGGAACTTATTAAAAATTTTCCTATTGCGTCCTGTGTGTATGGAAAGTTGAAAAGCTAAGAAATTTTCTTCAAGATTTCACATAAGAAAATAAATAATAAGATCATGAAAATTGGAAAATGGAATGAAATGTACCTAGAAAAGTAGATGAAGATTCAGAATTATCATGTAAATTTGATTTCAAGATCAACTCTGGGATGTGAGCCACCTTAGGCCAATCTTGGCCTATTTCTCTTTGACATCTTTTGTATAAGATAGGACAATCTTCAATCTCTAGTTTATTTAAAGAGGTGAGCTGCCGAACTCCTTCGGGTAATGATGTTAACTTTGGACATTCAGTAATTTTTGGCGTCTGTAGCGATTTGAAGTTACTTATCCACTCTGGAATGTTGATCAAATTTTGACAGCCTCTAACTTCATGGTTTTGCAAGTTGGTAACATGTAGAAGCCCCTTTGGGAAAGTCTTTAATTGAGGTAAAATTGACAAGTTGAGTGAACGTAGACTACTTTTCAGAGCAAGCCATGTTAACTCATTATCAGGACCAGACATGTTAAGCTTGCTGCAGCGATAAATTACCACTTCTTTAAGTGCAAGATGTTGAATACCAGGTAACAAACACTTCAAGTTATTACACATCAAAATAGCTAAACTTTTGAGAGAAGTGATGTTTTACAACCATTCTGGAAGACATTGTAAATCCTTAACTTCGCAAAGAAGAAGTTGCCTGAGATTGGAGAAGTGAAACGATGAAGAAGATGATGATGAAGGTGCTCCCTGATATATTTTTGCTTGTGGTTTTGTCATCATTGCTTGTTGGAATGCCTTCCATATATTGTTTTGCACGCTCAATATTTTGATATTTGGGGAAAGTGGCAAAAAAGACAACTTGGGACAATCATAAATAGTTAAATCAGAAAGACAAGGAAATGAAAGTACTGGTGTTCCAAAAGAGTTTTCATGATCTTCTTCTTCACCATCCATTACTACTTGCAGCTCCTTTTTCAGCCATCCTTTTAGGTTGAGCAATCCCATAAAGCGTAATGATTCAAGGGATGGTAGCACTGCTGTAGATGATGACATAAATGAATCGTTCGAAATGTACTGCAAACCAACCATATCACCTAGGTACAACATCTTGAGAGAAAGGAATTGATTTAATGGTGGCAGATATTTGCATTTCTCGCTGCCTTGTATTGAAAGATACTAAAGCTTCGTGAGTGATTGAATCCAACTTGGAAAATTCACACCCTCATAATATTGTAGACCCAAAGCTTTCAAATTTGGGTGTCATTGTAGGCCTTCTAATGTTGCTTCATATTCAATGATATGTAAAATTAACTTGCAAGTGCACGAATTGTTTTCAAGTAATAAAGTAGAAAAATAGGGTTGTCGTACCCAAGGAATTAAGAATTAAGTATCAAAGATAATTAGTTTTGATAATATTTGAACTAGCAATTAAGATGGCAATTGAAAATTAAATAAACTAAATTAAACAAAAACAAGAATTTAAAATTAGATCAATTTCAAGTAAGAGAGTGAGTTTAATAATTATGAATATTAGGGCATTTGATTTCACCACTAACTATTCCAATTTAATTACTTAAATATGTAAATTTAATTTACTAGTAATTTTGTTAACCACACTTAATCACAAAATTAATCAAAAATAGTTTCCACTCACAATTGGTAATATTCACATAACCTAATTTATTTCTTCAGGCCTATAAATTAAATCATGCAAATTTATTAAGCATAAATTAAGCAAATAATATGGCATGAGACAGAACTATTTTCCAATCAATTCTGCATTCATGTAAATCATTGGAGATCCATAATATTATCCTTTTCCAAGCTCAAATATTATTAAAATCATTCATTCCTTCCGGTCTATGAAAGCATTAAACATACCAATGATTTATTAACAAACCATATTACTAATTAAATAAAACTCAACATATATTAAAATAATTAGACCTTCATAGTTAGGGCTACATCATAACCCTAGATATGAAATTAGTTCATGGCAAAAATAATTATAAAGAAAAAAACAATAATGTTCACAATTAAAGAGAAAGAAATGAGAATAAAAATTATTGAAGAAATCCTCCTCCAAAAGCTCTCTAAGTCGTAGCCTTCTTCTCCAAGCAAGGCCACGCCTCTATACCCCCTCCAAACTGTCCAATTGATCTTCTAAAACTCCAAAACTTTAAAATCCTAGAATCCTTAAAAGAACTTTAGAAACTTCCAAAATTTGGTTTGTTTCTATTTAAGCTTTCTAAAAGTTCTTAAATAACTCTCTGGACTTGTATATCTTCCTTCAATGTGTGTGTTGGGGGGGGGGGGGGGGGAGGGCTATATATATAGGACCTTGGAAACCTTTTTCTCTTTTTATTTTCAATGTGGGAGTCTTGCAAGATATCTTTTTTAGGCCATCAAGAAGGTTGGATGAATTTCATGTGTAAAAAGTAAACTTGATATTACTTGGTCTCCAATACTTTCCTTTTCTCTAATTCTTTCTAAAAAAATAGTTAATTAGTCTAATTTATCCTTAATGAAGCATGTGACATGACATGTACCTCATTAATGATAAATTAACCAATTATTGCTACTTGTCTTTATCTTGGTCCTCAAATTACCTTGATTCCCTCTTTTGATCAATGGTGGAGATTTAACTAGAATATTCCTTTTTATAAATTCCAAATTTTAAATGACAATAACTCTTTACTCACACCTCGAAATTCAAAAATAATGAGACATTTGAGATCATCAGATTGTGAGGATTCATATGATATCCGCTTCCACCATGAAATTCTCGATAGAATCTTTATGGAATCTTCAAAGTATCTTTTTAGAATCTTTTCAATGCTTGATCCGTTCGAGCACAATCTTGCTTCCCAAGGAATCCATCTTTATGGTTGTTTTCTTAAAATTCTTCCTCTTGCACCTAGATTAAGAAAAATACATAATTAAGTATCTTTCCATAACAAATTAACACAAACTAACAAACATTAAGCTATAAATATGGCATAAAATCATCAATATTTTAGACCTAACATTCAACAACCTTGGGATATGAATTATCAATTCTAATCCAACATAAACATAAAGCACCAAGATGTTTTTCTCCTTCAAATTTACAGGCCTAGTATCTTCCCCATTTCCCAAGTTCCTAATAGCCAACTCCCCTCTGAGGTTGTTCAATTTCAGTAAGTCCCTTAGCTCACCCACCTCACAATTATGCCTAGGCACATAAGTACTTGTGGCTTCCTTTAGTACAAATTGTGATAATGTTTGAAGATTAGTCAACTGATCTAGCCCACATGGCATATGAGTCAATTTGCTACACTCATCAATACTAAGATTTACAAGGTTGACTAGTCCCTTCATGTCTTTTGGTAATTCTAGGAGTTCCTCACAATCGGAAAATTCAATGTTTGCAAATTATATAGCATGGTAATAGAATCAGGCAATGCTTTGATATCTTTGTTTTTAGAAAGATCAAAATACCTTAGATGTTTCAACTTACCAATACAAGTTGGCACTGTTTTAATCCCCAAATTATGAAGATCCAAGAATCGTACAAACTTAAAGTTTGACACAACTACATCACAAATTGAATACGTTTGTGTTCCTTGAATTATACTTGATGAATGACCTAATAAAAGATGTTGGAATCATATATACAGTAGAAGCCTGATCATGATTGAATAAAATATGCGATAAATTATGTCATTACCCAACTAGATTTTACTAATCTTTTTCACTGAATCTTCCTAGCTATTCTAGTCGCGACGAATTTGTGTGTGGGCACACCCAATCACTAGAAACAAGAAGGCTCCAAGGTATTATTTTAGTATCTGGAAAATATTCCTTCTGGAGGCTTTTTAGAAAGTAGTCTATATATAGACTCCAAACCCTAGCCTCTCAGGGTTTCCTAATTACCTTGGGTCCAACAGATGGGCCACACTTGTCTCTATTAATGGGCTCTATCACTTTCTTAGCTAGCTTGGGGATTCAACGATCACTATTAATTAAGGCTCTTGATCAACGGTTTAGATTGCTTCTGGAGCATAAATCTGACAATCTCCCACTTACTTAGGAGTAAGTCTAGGACCGTGATCTTATCCGGTGCTACTCCACTAAAAGCCCATATGTGAACTCCAAAATTAATAATGTAAATATTAAATGTATTTTTCCTTTGTAAAATATCAATAATTAATTAATAATAATTTATGTGCATCAATTAATTATTTATTCCATTAATAATAATTTATGTGCATCAATTAATTATTTATTCTCTTAACTTATCAATTTCTCTAACAGATCCAATGCACTGGCTAGTGACTTTTAATATCCGAGTACTAAAACATGTGAAGAGGATATTTCATACAAATTCCATGTTGTATATTTCATAAATACTTGGTAATCAAATGAACCATAATTCCCAAATTATCAAGATATTGGTCGTTCATAATAGACCTCACTTATTGATAACTCAAAGAAGCATAGTCACTTAATTTTCTATTTACAATATACTTAGGATTAAGAAAAATAACATATCCAATGTTGCTTGAGATTTAATTCTTTTTGCAGAAATTTATCCTTAATTAAATCTCTCATGATCCTCTCAGAATAACTATAAATCATTCCAATATTTTATAATAACCAAGACAGATTATTTCATAAAATATTGCAGTCTAAATAAAGTGCCCAACTTTATTTAACAACTGTGAGACAATTCATTAATTATGAGAACCTATGATCATGTCTTCTATGAACTTATCCATATGGTCATATATTACATAATTAATCTGGACCTTATATGTAAAACAAAGTGTGTGTAAAAATTTAAAAAATTCATACTATTAAATTAGAAAATGATATTACAATTAGTCTTGCTCCTAGAGTATAAATGTAACCAACTCCCACTTACTCTAAAGTGAGCCTGGGATCCTTTTAAGATCCATACAATTTACATGCTTCTCAAACACTCGTTCAGGAAGAGTCTTAGTAAAAGAATCTACTAGGTTCTCCTCAGATGCTATTCTAGTAACAACTGTATCTCCTCTATCAATGAAATCACGATCAAGTGGTACTTTCTTAATATGTGTTTTTGCTTTTTGTGAGACCTGGGTTCTTTGGACTGTGCTACGGCCCCATTGTTATCACAGTAAAGGGTAATGGGCTGATCTGCACTTGGTATCACATGAAGATCCAAAAGGAATTTCTTAAGCCATACCGCTTCCTTTGTAGCTTCAGATGCAGCCATATATTCAGCTTTAGTTGTGGAGTCAGCAAAACAAGTTTGTTTAATACTTCTCCAATATATGGCTCCCCATTTAGAGTAAACACATATCCTGATGTTGATTTATTAGAATTAATATCCCTTTGAAAATCAGAGTCCATATAACCAAGTGTTTCAAGACTCCCACTGGAATAAACCAACATATAATCCTTCATTCTCTTTAAATACTTGAGTATATGCTTTACTATGGTCTAGTGTTCCACTTTAGGATCTTATTGGTATCGGCTTACTACACCCACTGCATAACAGATATTTGGCCTGATACATAGCATGGCATACATGAGACTACCAACAGCCGAAGCATAAGGTTTCTTACTCATGAGTTCCTTCTCTTCAGGAGTTTTTGGTGATTACGTTTTAGAAAGATGAATTGCATGTCTAAAGGATAGAAGTCCCATTTTGGAATTTTTCATGCCGAACCTGGTCACTATTTTGTCAATGTAGAAAGCTTGGGATAGAGCTAACCCCTTATTCTTCCGATCTCGTAAAAGTTTAATTCCTAAAATATAGTTAGCTTTACCCAAACCCTTCCTATCAAACTTCTCTTTCAGGTAAACTTTTACGTCTGACAACACTTTCACACTGTTTTCAATTAAAAAAATGTAATCTACGTAAAGAAGCAGAAAAATTACCACTATACATTGAATCTTTTTATACACACATGGTTCATCATGGCTTTTCTTAAAACCGTATGATTTGATAACTTGATCAAACCTGATGTTCCATGATTTGGATGCTTGCTTAAGTCCATAAATTGACCTATGCAACTTGCAAACCATGTGTTCTTGACCTTTTATTATGAACCCTTCCGATTGTTACATATAGATGTACTATTCTAGCTCCCCATTGAGAAAAGCTATTTTGACATCCATTTGTCAGATCTTATAATCAAAAGCTGCTACTATAGCTAAGAGAATTCGGATAGATTTAAGCATGGCTACTGGTGAAAATGTTTCATCATAACCTATGCCCTCTTTTTGGATATAATCTTTTACCACCAATCTAGCTTTGAAGGTTTCAATCTTCCCATCTGATCCTCTCTTTCTCTTGTAGATCCACTTACACCCAATTGGTTTTACCCCTTTAGATGCTTCTACAAGAGACCACACTAAGTTAGAATCCATAGATTGCATCTCACGATCCATGGCCTTTCTCCACTTTTGCACATCAACATCCTCCAATTCCTTTTTGTATGTGGTAGGATCATCATCAGGATTATCCAGAACAACTTGATAAGTCTCTTCTAACAAGGCATATCTTATAGGTTTACATATCATTCTCCCACTACGAGTTTGCTGCACTGGTTGTTGTACATGTACAAGAGGATCCAAATTTTGTAGTTTAGGTCAATTACCAATCTCTTCATTATATTCTTGTTCCTGAGTTTCTTGAATTTGTTCCTGTGCTTTTTCCTGTGTTTGTTCACCTTCCGGTACATTTTGTATATTTTTTCCTCTTTGAACATCATCGGAAAATAGGGGTGGAAAACTAGGAGTTTTTGGTGGATGTTGAACTGAGTCAAGCTTGTAACATCCCACATCGGTTGGAGAGGGGCACGAAGCGGTCTTTATAAGGCTGTGGATACCTCTCCCTTCAGGACGTGTTTTGTGAGCAAAACCTTGAGGCCAGGGGGGAGAGAGGGTGTGAACCCTGGGCCAAAGAGGACAATATCCTGATGCGGGTGGTCTGGGCTGTTATAGTGGTATCAGAGCCAGGACCCGGATCGGTGTGCCAGCGAGGACGCTGGGCCTCAAGGGGGGAGGATTGTAACATCCCACATCGGTTGGAGAGGGGCACGAAGCGGTCTTTATAAGGCTGTGGATACCTCTCCCTTCAGGACGCGTTTTGTGAGCAAAACCTTGAGGCTAGGGGGGAGAGAGGGTGTGAACCCTGGGCCAAAGAGGACAATTTCCTGATACAGGTGGTCTGGGTTGTTATAAAGCTCCTCAAGAACCACTTTACTCTTAGATTTAAAATTGTTCATATAATCCTCTTCTAAGAAAGTGGCATGAGTGCTCACTATTACCTTCTTTTTTTTTGGATTATAAAATATTCCACCTCTTGTTCCCTTAGGGTAGCCAATAAACATACACATTTCTATTTTTAAGATTTTTGTGCTAAGACATGTGCCGGGGCACCCCAAATCCGAATATGGTTTAAACTGAATTTGTACCGTTTCCATAATTCTGTGGGCATCTTTGAAACAGATTTAGATGGAGCCAAATTTAGTATGGATACAGCTGTTTCTAAGGCATATCTCCAGAACGATTCAGGTAATGATGAATAACTAAGCATTAACCTCATCATATCTAAAAGGGTTCTATTTCTCCTTTCAGAGACTCCATTTTGTTGGGGCGTTTCTGGAGATGGTAATTGAGAAAATATCCCCTCTTTAGCCAAGTAAAACTTGAACTCTCCAGACAAGTATTTACCGCCTCGATCAGACTGAAGTTGCTTGGTATGGACACCCAATTGCTTTGTTGCCTCAGCCTTATACTTTCGAAATTTATCAAAAGCTTCAAACTTATGGCGCATTAGGTAAACATAACCATATCATGAGTAGGTATCAGTAAATGTGATGAAATACTCACACCCGCCTCTGGTTTGAATGCTCATTGGTCCACATACATTAGTATGTACCAATTCTAACTGTATGGTGGCACGATTTCTTTTTGTCTTGAAAGGCTTTTTTATCATTTTACCTTCTAAACATGATTCACATACTGGTATGGGTTCAAAGATCAAGGAATTTAAAATTCCACTTTTAACTAAACTATGAATTCTGCTAGAATTAATATGACCCAATCGCAAATGCCATAAATAGGTTTCATTTAAAACCTTCCTTTTCTTAGATAAGGGAAGTTGCTTATAATCAGTATTTTCAATGGCATTTATACTATAAGACAAAGGAGTTAAAAAATATAGACCATTCATCAATAATCCAGAACAAGTAAAAGTATTATTACTCTTTATTGAAACCGAGGAATTAAACTGTACTGTTAAACCATGTTCAAATAAACAACTAACAAAAATCAAATTCCTCTTAAAATTCGAAACAAATAAACAGTCTGATAAATATAAAGTTTTGTTATTAAAACATAAGTCCACTAGTCCTATTGCCATTACGGAGACATATTCACCATTTCCCAACTTTAAACTTCTTTATCCTTTACTGATTGAGCTGCTTTGTTTAACCACAGCAAAGAGTAACAAACATGGTTAGTGGCTCCAGAATGAATGATCCATTTATCATTGTAATTCTCCACTAAACAAGCCTCAACAATATCTAGACTACCCATATCTGATTTAGGATAATCCTTCTTCCAGTGACCTTTCTGTCCGCACTTGAAGCACTTGCCTTTCAGCTTCTTCATTGCAGCTGGTTCGGTAGCTGGACCTGTTCCCTTCTGCTTCTTATTTTTCTTTCCACCCTTAGGTTTTCCTTTAGGTTTTGAGGAACTTTCGGCATGATAGGCACTTCCTTGCTTCCCGAGAGACCTTCTTTGCTTCCCGAGAGACCTATCCGGTGGAGATTCCAAGATCATGTCTATCTTCATCTCTTGTTCCAGCTTAGCTCCCATCACTTCCACAGTATTGATATGCACCATCATCTTTAGACAATGATCTCACACACTTCGTCCAGTCATACGAGTGTTCATTAGTGCCCCTATAGCTACTTGTCTAGCAGTACTGCTACTTTTAGCAAACATCCCATCTAGAGTCTGAATTATTTTTTATACACACTTCAAATTATCAAGTTGCTTCTACAGATGTTCTGCAATACTGGCTAGAATATAACAGCGAGTTGTTGTATTCGCCTGTTGTCAATCTGCAAATTGCTTCTTAGTTTCCTCAGAAGCATTAGCAGTGGGCTCTTGGGGTTTCAGAGTTGTTGTAATGAGTTTTATTCTCTCAAAATCAAGGACAATGTAGAGATTGGTTTTCCATAGGTTGTAGTTATTTCCATCTAATGGTTTTTGATTCAAAATTGTAGCAAAAGGATTAAAAGATGCCATTTTTTGAAAATTAAAATGGACACATATTAACACGTAATCAACACAACAAACATACAAATATGTAGATCCCTTAAACTACTTATTATTAATGTTTATTGTAACAATAATTTAATTTCCATTACAAATACTTACGTTGGGCAAGACATTTGTAATGAATTAAATTTTGAACATGGAATGTTTTAATGTCTTACTAAGTTAGCTCACAGGAAATGTGAGGTGGGTCTCAAACTCCTTAAAAACCTACCTCCTTAGACAAAGCCTTCTCAGATAACACGAACACATACCACTCAAAATTGATTTAAAAAATTAAAACTTTTTGAACCTGATATTCATAGTGTCCTACCAAGTCAACTCCCAGAAAATGTGAGGTGGGTCAAAAACTCCTTAAAAACCTACCTCCTTAGACAAAGTCTTCTCCGATAACACAAACACACATTATTCAAAATTAATTTTAGAAATAAACCATTGTTTCAATAATCTTTGGGTTTTTAATAACACTAACAGAGTATTGTTGGAAGAATTATTAATATCACTAAAATTGAATGTAATAACCATTAATTTAATTTCAAAATTATCTTTAATATCTAAGCATTGTCAACGTTGGGTCGTACAACCTCATTAAAATTTTGAAATTATTTTAGATCCAATCCAATAAAATCCATTCATGTTTATCCGTTGGGACATCACACAACCATTTTATTATTGGACCCTTAATGGAGCCGGCAGGTTTCAAATTAAATTAATTTTTTAACCTGCACCCATTCAATATTTTACATTAATTAATTAGGGTTTTTCATAATAATATTACCTAGATAAAACAAATATTATTATGGACATGTATATATCAAATGATGCAATTATATGGTACCACCTATTCTAAATGGTATGTTAAGTACATATCACATGTTATATCCATATAATTTAAACAATTATAAACATAGAATAATTAATAGGCCCTAATCCATAGTTTCCTAGAAAAGAAAATTACAAGCCTAAAAGGGCCAAGGAGCCCAACTTGATATCTGGCCCGCACTTCTTCTTTTCTTCAAATCTTGCAAGTCTATGGGGTGTGGACCATGTTAGAATTGATTTATAGGGTTTTTAGCGCAAAAAAACACAAAACCCTAACATGTTCCCTATTGATCTCGAGCACCAAAACCACCACCAGCCGCCACAAAAATCTCGGATCCTCACAAAATTTTATAGGGAGGTAAATAGTCACCATATAAACCAGCCCACCAAAAATCATCAAATTCTGACAACACACACTCCTTCACGTGCCATCTAAATTACGGCGCATGAATCCCACTCTCAGTCACTTTGAGTGGCGCGTGTGGGTGTGTGAAGCATCTTCCGGTGGCCATCTGCCTCCCACCGATCCTCCTTCATGTCATGCATCTTCTTTGGGTGTTGGTTTGTCAAAAAATGGCTTCAATCAGCACGAAAAGTGATGAACAACAACACATATATAGTTTTCTCGGGTACTTTTACATATTTTTCCAATAAATCTGAATTTAAATATAAAAATTCAAATAAGATTGCAGGAAAAATAAATAAATAAATTAATCAAGGAGGAAACCCTAATCTTATGATTAGCCTCTTTGTTACATCCCAAAAAAAAAAAAAAAAAAATACAAGCAAAAATCTACCATGGATTAAGACCAAAACTAAATCATTCATACATAATACAAAAATTATAAATAACATGAATAATAGAACCCTAGGTGTCATATATCTAATATACATTACATATACATGAAAAATAAAACAATGGACTCGATTTATCACATACCAATTCAATCTAGGCTTTGATACCAATTGTTGGAACCATACATATAGCGGAAGCCTGATCATGATTGAATAAAATATGCGATAAATTATGTCATTACCCATATAGATTTTACTAACCTTTTTCGCTGAATCTTCCAAGCTATTCTAGTCACGACGGATTTGTGTGTGGGCACACCCAATCACTAGAAACAAGAAGACTCCAAAGTATTATTTTAGTATTTGGAAAATATTCCCTTTGAGGCTCTTTAAAAAGTAGTCTATATATCGACTCCAAACCCTAGCCTCTCAGGGTTTTCTAATTACCTTAGGCTCAACAGATAGGCCATACTTGTCTCTATTAATGGGTTCTGTCACTTTATTAGCTAGCTTGGGGATCCAACGACCACTATTAATTAAGGCTCATGATCAACGATTTAGATTGTTTCTGGAGCATAAATCCAACAAAATAATCGTTCGAATCCTATTTTCCTTAGACAATGCAGTTGGAATTTGCTGTAAAGAATCTAAATGAAAATTAAATGATGCATGGTGAGTATTTTTGTCAAAGTTACTTTTCTTATTTGACTCCCAAAGAACATATTCTATTCCTCCTACTTGTGTTGCAAGATCATGCATGAGATCATGCATTTTACATTTTGTACCCCAAATATCTTCTTGCATTTCTTGAAAGAATGATCTTGAAAACAAATCCATAAAATAATCATGACCAACATCTACCAATGACGTAATTGAATGTGAGGATTTAACAAATCCTAGTGCCATCTAAAAATTTATTAACTTTTTTACATTGATTTCATGACGTTTAGGAAATAATTTACAGATGGCAAAATAAGGCTTCAAATGTGGTGGGAGGTTAGAATAACTAAGTTTTAATGTTGGTAGAATATCATTTTCTTTTTGAGGGAGTTCTGAAAATTTGGATATTAGGAAAGAGGACAATTCTGTTTCGGGATCCATGAAACACACCATCCCACCTATTGTCTTTATGGCAAGAGGATTGCCTCCACACTTTTCAACAATCTTCTTTCCAGTTCCAACAACTGTAGGATCTTTTGGCTCCTCTCCATACTTAAAAGCCACCTTTTTAAATATAGACCAAGAATCATCCTTATCCAATCTTCCCAAGATGTATGGCTTCATTGTACTTGTAATTTTTCCAACAGCTTCGCTACAAGTAGTTATAATTATTCTACTTCCCTTTTGATAATTTGACAATAAAATTTTCAATTTTTGCCATAGTTGAAAGTCTTCATTCCACACATCATCCAATACAAGAAGATATTTTTTTCCACTGATTTCTTTTTAGAGCTCCTTCTGCAATTGGTCCATTTCCAAATTTTCTAGGCCTTTATTAGTTGCATATTTAATTATTTTCTCAACCACCAGTCTCACAATGAAATCGTTAGAGACATACACCCACATCCTTAAATTGAAATGCTTTTCCACATTCTCATCATTAAACACCAATTGAGCAAGTGTGGTTTTTCCTAATCCTCCACTACCAACTATGGAAATCATTGATAATTCTCATCATCATTAATATTAGCATTCAATAGAATTTCCATTATTGCGATTCTATCTTTATCCCTCCAAAAAACTTCATTTTCAGGTACATATGAGTGAGTAGGCTCTCTCCCTCTAGTGACAATTTTTGTCTCCTCTTGTCTCTCTTCCAAATGAAAGTGTTTATCATCTCTAATGGCAACTAGTCTATCTTTAATAGCTTTTATTTTGTGGCCTAGCTTGTGCCTATAAACAACTTGTTTTGAGGCTAAGAAGATAATATATGCCTTCTTCATCACCTTATTATCATCCATTGCTTGTTGCCAATGAGCCTCATGTGAGATCTCATCCTTCAAGTCATCAGCATCAGAAATGACATTTTCAAGCCTCTTAAGCCAAGTTCTAACTTGATGGTTATGGACTTGCTTTTCCTTGGCATAAAGAAGTATTGCTTTGATTGTTATAATGGTTTCTTCTAGTCCCGCAAGCTCATTGTTTACGCCCCAAAGCAATCCTACTTCTTTCATAGCTTCAGAACTCAACCACTCGATGATTCCCTCGGCGATGGTAGAGAGGATTGGTTCTGCCATTGTGTTTTGTTCTAAAAAGTTGAAATGAAAGCTGAAATAATTGTTCAAAGTTTAGAAATAGACAATTTGTGTAATGGTGAAAATGGAAGTTCTTCGATCGCTTTGCCAAATATATACATGAAACTTTGCTTCCTAACTATGACAATGTAAAATGGAGAAACGAATTACTTACGACAAAAGTAATGTATTTATTCTTTACATTCATGCATTTAGGTCAGATTTAAGTAATCTTGCTTTTTAAAATGTTAAGAAACGAATATTAGTAACATTTTCTACAATCCATATGTCTAGTTTTTTTTAATCATTTCCTCATTAGTGCATGTAACTTATTTATTTATTTTTTACGAAAATTACAAATAGTTAAAAAGGATCAAAGAACTGAAAACTTGGTAAATAAACATTCATTAAAATACACAGGAATATTTATATATGTATATATATTGGAGGCGAGGGAATATTTAAGGCCTTAGAAATAATTTACAAGTATATCTAAGCGTGTAAAATGAATGACACTCATAAATAAATAAGGTCAATATGACATACACTATTTCATAACAAAGCAAGTAGAACTAGGAGGTGAGAGAGTAGAAAGGTAAACATTAAGTTTTCAGATTTGTTTGGACTTATTCCAATTATATATATATATATATATATATAGCTAGCCTTTCTAAGATCTTGATGGAATCTCACAGCATTCTAAAGTTGAGTTGTTGCAGTAATGTTGCCAAAAGTCCTTTGTTTAGCAACAGAGAAACGAACTAGTGACTTACAACTTTGTTGACATTATACTTTAACTTAAACCTTATTAATAACGATAAATGATTATATAAGGATCATTGTTTTTCTACTTTCTTACACATAATTTGTTATGCCAAAATCACAGGCAAATTCAATATGGTCATACGTAATACCGGAGCGGATGAGAAAATTAATGAACGTCATCATGCACAAGTATGGAAACCATCCAGTCATTATCACAGAGAAAGTAATCTTTTGAAAGCCTAAAAGTAAAAAAGAATATTAAAAGCCAAAAAAATCTTAGCCCATTTGATTTATCATTTCTTTTTTATTTATTTTGTTATCAAAAAATACTTTTTAGAAAGCACATCAATTCCATTGTTACCTTTGTCTCTAAAGGGAAATAGTGAACTACTGTAATCCTAGGGGGATGGATGATCCATATGATAGACTGATTCACATTAAGGATGCTCTTAAGGATGAGAAAATGATAAAATACAACAATGACTATCTAACAAACTTCCTAGCTTCTGTCGAGTATATTAATATCTTCTATCTGCACGTTCCATTAAGTGAAGCTGTTTAGCTTTCTATATATTTTAAGAGCAAAGCTTGAGGTCTAAAAGCCAATATGGTTCTGTTTTGGTAAACAGGAGAGAAGATGGATTCAATGTAAAAGGAGATTTTGCCTGGTCTCTACTGGATGATTGAGAGTGGCTTGCAAGATATAATTCAAGGTTTGGTCTTTATTTTGTTGATTATGATGACAAGGTCGACAGATATGCAAAGGACTCTGGTCAATGATTCGAGAAGTTCTTGATTTCTGCCTAAAAAAGTGATGATACTGCAATTTTATTCTTCACACATACACATTTTCAAATTCACAAGGTTGTCTCAACACATGCTCTTAAAACAAAGGAAAAAAAAAATGAAAGAAATTGTAGAAACTTGTTGTGAATGAACTGTATTTTTTAACATATACGATTGTAGTTTTCTGTATCGAATAGCTTGCAGAAGTATATAACATGTAAAAAATGAAAATGAAATGTAAGTTGCAATAGCATTCATATTGCCAAAACCACAAGGAATATAATTTGAATGGTTGAAAATTTGGCATGCATCTAAATTCAGAACGATTATTGTTGGTGTTTGACAATTTGATTATTTGTTTTAGAAAACACCCTTTGAAACCATTTTGTCTTTTATGAAAGAAAAAAAAAAAAAAACACATCTTTCTTTTGTTAAGATGGTTTTATAAGTACATAAAGGCTTCAAAGTTAAAGCCTAAAGCCCATTTAGAGTTATTATAGACAGTAGCATGCATAATTAGAGCTTTAGGTTTCCTCTGTTTGAAATTGTTCACCTTCATAAGTCTCTCCAAATTGCCAATTTGCTGGGGCAACATTATCAGACTCTACCATTTTACCATCACTAGTAGTCACTTGGAATGACAAGCTTTGCCCCATCAAGTTGCTTGTTGTCTGCCAGTTTTGGCCCCAGTTTCTGGACATTTGTATCCAATCAGTGTTTGAACCTTTAATCTTCACATCTACAACATCACCAGCTCCTCCCACATTATACACCAAGACAAGTATCCAATTTTGATTTCCCTTAAAATCAAACTTAATGCCTCCAGTTTTAATGCAAGCTACCCGTCGATATATGACGTGTACAACGCCTGCCTGGTAAAGGGCAATCTTTCTGAACATGGGCTGTGACAGATCAAAGTGTTTCCTTGGTGGATTACACCAGATGTCAGTGCTTTTGGTGTAATTGGGAGGACAAAAGTTTGTAGCAGTTACATGGATGCTATTGTTTAGGCACCATTGTGTAGAGTTATGACACATGATTTTGAAGCAGGCTCCACAGGTTTTGCCATCTTGGAAAAGAACTGTGCTCAAGGCTGTGGTTTCAAGTCCATATCCTTGTTTAAATAGATCTCCATAGCCACAAGCTCCCTCTGCATTACATATACTGATTTTGAGTTTAGAGTTTTATTAGATGAAGTGTGTATATATATATATATATATATAGAAATACTATGGCAAGGGAAGGCACCTTCCCCCTGTCATAGACAAGCTGCATATATATATATATATATCGTTGAATCATTACTGAAAAAGAGATTTAAGGACTTTTATATAATTTTTCTTTAAACTTTTTAACGGCAACTACTACCACATAAAACATCTAAATAATTGGTACTTTGTTCCATGAAATAAGAAATTTGTAGAAAAGACCAATTTAATTATCATGGGACAACTTAGCGGTAAAGCTATTATTTCCTCAAGTAATGAGTTTGAATTTGATTTCCTACACTTTAATGGTATAAAAATGAAAAAGAAAAAAAAAGAAAAAGAAAAAGTTTTGGCCATGCACATTGCAAGTTGATGAACCATGGTGAAAAACTAGGCCTTAAACCCAACTAGACTAGCCTTCTATCTGCTTCATCATCAAAAGTTCAAATTCTTTTGGCTATGAAAGTAGATTTTGCAAATAAAAATGTTTTTCAGCACAGCTTCTGATATCTCAACCAACAAGAGCAGTCCATTTAGACTGTGATGCAGAAAAGCTGTGCTAGATTATAGATTTCTTTTACTAAAAAACGTCAGCGTAAAGTCAAAACCAAGTTTTTAAAAAATAACAACAATAAAGAAAAACAAAAGGAAAAAAGATTGAATTTTCTCACTCATGGTTTGAGCGCCACTCATATCACCGTAGAACGTGGCATTAGCATAATCCCAAGCTGGTTCAACCTGAGCTGTAGTTATTATGAGCAAAGCCATAACCATAACCAAAATTGCAGCAGACCTTTCACCACCCATATTACTCCTTTCAAGCTTGTTCTGACCAATCAACCCTCCTGTGTTTAGGTACATACATAGGATTTTATTCTAGTAGCGAACACACACATGCCAGCAACTATGATGGGATGTGTAATTTTTTTTTTTTTTTTTTTTTTACATCCCACCAATTGAATGCGTGTCACCCAGATAGGGCATTAAAAGGTGCTTTATTGCTGGTAAAATAATGAAATGGTCCAAAATTTATAAATAAGAGAACCGTTGTATATAATGTATACATGCACAAGATGACCGAGAGTAGAAAAGGGGACCTAAGTAAAATTTATTGTCATTTGTATAATAAATGAAGTGAGCTTAAGTGTAAGCCATGCAGTTAGTGTAAATTAAATAATAATAAAAAACTCTCACATTATAAAGGTTCGAATTTCATTTTCCTTCTTAAATGAAATGCAGAGAATCTCAACTGATTTTGGACCTTTTTAAATCACTTTTGTTGACAGATTTAATGAAAAATGAAAACAAATGTGTAGCAATTAAATACATATTTTGGATGTGCTTTTATCTCAACCTAAGCCTAAATCGCTTTGCTTATTCAGCAAAAGAAAACCCCTTTGGTTAAAAGAAATATATTAAGTTTTAATTTAGTTGGCTAATTAGTTCATTTTATGATATATATGATATATGATATTAATGTGGCGCAAATATTAAATGGGATAAAAAAAAAACAAATATTTTTTTAATTTTTATAAAATCTAGTTTTATTTATATATCATATGACAATTTGATAAATTTGTATTATAGATTCATTTTTAAAATATAAAAATAAAAATAAAAGTTTTATTAATATTGTCATATATTATTTATTCATTTTATCCTTAGATTGTCACCAATAAAGTAACCTAGATAGTCCACTATATATATATATATATATATTATATTATATTTTTGATTATATATGTAATTGAAAATGCATGTCTAGTTACAATCAATTACTTCAATTAATCCAAGCATATGTACATCTATATCCATATACATATATACATATATACATATATTAATTTTGCTATTTGAAGCATTTTCCCCCTTCATAGATCAGCGTATTCCATCAGACAATTAAAAAGCGGGATGAAATTTTGCTTGATTGGAGGCACAAAGGAATAGACACCCACTATAATATATATATATATATAATTTCTATAATGCAGATGTCTATATTTTTATCGTATGGACGTTCAGAAAAACGACAAAGAAGATGATGATTTTTAAAAACTATCATTTTTATGTATAGTATTGATAATAATTTTTTAAAAACCATTGTATATTATTAATGATGATTTCTTCAAAAACCGTTGTTTTTGTGGACGTCCGCATAATAAACAGATGCTGTGTATATATAGATAGTGCTATAGATACCTGATATTTACTAAATGTATTTATCAAATAACATATGTTAAAATATTATTGGCTAATATATTCATATAACTTAAATATGAAAAAATGAATTCTTAAATAAATAAATAAATTAAAAAATAAACCTATTAAATATTACCGTATAATTTGATAAATAAATTTGATTTATATTTCGGTAAATATAATATTATTGTGTATATATATATACGGAGAGAGAGAGAGAGAGAGAGAGAGAGAGAGAGAGAGAGAGAGAGAGAGAGAGAGAGAGAGAGAGAGTTATGATACAAGTTGTAATCTTTAATTGTTAGCAATACAAGCTCTTGATTGATTCTTCCAAAGCTTGCTTAATTTAATTAATTGCTTTTAAATACTAACATCAGTGTCTAAATTTAGGCAACTATTTTTATATTTGGTGATTAAATAATTGTTTTGGCATTTATAAATATGAAAATTATCTAAGCTTAGAAGTTATAAATCAATTATAACCCATAATAAATTGACCATGAATTTTGGTGTACTAAAAAATTGACCATGGATTTTAATATTTATCTGCATGCTTGAATAAAACATTATTTATATATGGGTTCATTTCATACACCTTTTTTAAAGTTTAACTTAAATACAGTCCTTTTCATTCTAAAAATATCATCAACTTTCCTTAGCATCCAAAATGTTATCATTTTCTCCTCAATTGTTTTATTCACACCACTTGAAATAATGTTATCTACACTACTTTAAGAATACTAGTTGTACATTTTAAAAATTTAAAAATTAAATTGTATTTAATTCAAATTTCAAGAATCCAAATGTAGTATTCCTTTTATATATACATATATGAAACTTTTTTCTCTTGGGCTCCATCAAGCAATGCTATAGTGGGCTTCAACAATAACATTATGCCAAACTAGTAAATTAGCAACATTAATTATGCGACACTACCAAAAGAAAAAAAAAAAAAAAATCCTCAAAAAGAACAAAACGTGAAAATTCTAAAAGGGGGTTTATAGCAAAAACCCATTCACAAGATGAAACAATCTTTTCGAGTTTCCTTGGACATACAGTGCCTTGAAAATTTTTAAGAAACTAGATCACAATGCCAGTCAGCCAATAAAGTCCAAAGCATATTCTTTTAATGCTACTGACTTTAGGAGGGAAAAAAAAAAAAAAATACAACTTATGTTTCAAATGTGAACAACATTGTCATGTGACATATAATTGTCCCAAAAAGAATTTACATATTAGGATGACACATGAAGAAGAACCAACAAATAAAAGGAAGAATGATGGCAATTTCAATTATGGAATCTATGACCTTGATAATTTGGGTAAAGCAGACTTTTCACTTAATGCAGTTATTAAGTGTATCCTTTCAATTCTGAAAGATCAAAAAAAATATTGGAGGCACATATAAATTTTATAAATGCCAATACGTTATGGAAACCAAGCACAAAAGTTTATCATTAATGGAAAAAAAACAACATGAATGTTGATTCAACATCTATGATAGGAACCTCGACTAAAATGCCATAAGTAGTTTGGGACCAGCGGCGGACCCAGGAAAATTTTCCAAGGGGGCACTATGATATATTACCATTTGACTATTTTTTAATTTATGGTGAGAAATATATACATATAAAAAAAAAAAAAAGATGTAACATTTGTTTCACCATACTGCAGCCTAACAAATTAGAGTATTTACTAAACCGCAAGTATTAAATTTTTTTTTTCCAATTCCTTTTCAAGAAAAATATGATTTTAACACTTTTACATAATTTATATATATAAACTCCTTGATGCAAAATAAAAGAAAAAAAGATGTTGGATATTTTAGAATGTAAACAACTAAAAAACTCCTTGACGCAAAATTTTTTAAAAAATAAAAAAGTTGGTTATTTTAAAATTTAAACATCTTAAAATAAAAAAAAATTTAACAGCAAAAATGTGTAATTAAATAAAAAAAGTACAGATTAGTTCCTCCAAATTAATATGAAATTTAAATAAGAATAATATTATAAATATTTTTTTATAAAATAAATATTCTTGTTATTAAACAATTACACTTTTAATATATTAAGAACATTGATTAAATAGCTATTATATTATCAAAATATTATATAGATAAATACTAGAATTATATTAAATAGTCATCATAATAAAATAATTATGAATAAAAATAGGATAATATATATATATATATATGCATAAAACAACACATAAATATAAAAGAAAGTGAAAAATTCAGTACCCAAAAATAAATATGGCTTTGGGAGAGAAGGAAGTAGTAAATGGAAGAAAGGGTAAATGGGTATAAGGAGAGAAGGAAGGAGGAATAAGGCGTCAGACACACATGAATATAAGGTCAAAAGAGTAAATAGATAAATATATACAATAAGAATTAAAAAGTCAAAAATTTGAGAGGCACAAGCCCTTTGGGCCAACGTGGGTCCACCCATGCTTGAGACTATCTTTTACATAAGAGTATTTTTGAAAACTAGACATCGTACAACTTAAATCATGAAAAATAGCAAAGTTTTTTTTTTTTAAATAGATAAATATATACAATAAGAATTAAAAAGTCAAAAATTTGAGAGGCACAAGCCCTTTGGGCCAACGTGGGTCCACCCATGCTTGAGACTATCTTTTACATAAGAGTATTTTTGAAAACTAGACATCGTACAACTTAAATCATGAAAAATAGCAAAGTTTTTTTTTTTTTTAAATAGATAAATATATACAATAAGAATTAAAAAGTCAAAAATTTGAGAGGCACAAGCCCTTTGGGCCAACGTGGGTCCACCCATGCTTGAGACTATCTTTTACATAAGAGTATTTTTGAAAACTAGACATCGTACAACTTAAATCATGAAAAATAGCAAAGTTTTTTTTTTTTAAAAAAAAAAACTAACCAATATTTTACACATTTGGAATAAAATATTTTTATTTATATTTTTTATTTTTTTATTTTTTTTATTTTTTTCTCTGTCAAAATGCCATTTATCTTTTTTTTTTTGTTTTTTTTTTTTGTTTTTGGTTTTCATTTTCTCTACTTGCCCTTTTGAAAACATAGCTAGGGTTTTTTGAAAAAGACCATCCCAGTCACCATTTTCACCAAATCCTTCTCCCATTCACCGGCATTGTCCTCGTCCATTGTTGTCTCGGCAAGAGTAAATAGATTGGGAGCCACCCACAGAAAGAGAGAGAGAGAGAGAGAGAGACTGTGTTTCTGTCAAATGGTTTCCAAGTTGTTAACAGTGTGACCTCCAGGATTCAGGGAGAAAATTGTTGGGAAATGGTTTCACCAAAGTCTCTCTCTGACTTCTTAGCTTTTCACCGAAGTCTCTCTCTAACTTCCTAGCTTTTCCTCTTTTTCCAAGCTGTTTGGTATTTTTTTCTTGGCTTGGAGAACAATAATAATAATAATAAAGATTGCAAGAAAGTATAAGAAACCGTTGGGAAATTTCAATAACCCACTTGTTTCGACGACTTGTTTTCTAGATCGAGCTTCTTTCATTAGCTTAAGAGATTCAATGCTGCTTTTTGGGTATTTTTGGTCGTATTGTTAGCTATTGAAATGGTTCCAATGCTTCCAGAGACAGCAAATGGTACATGTTTTATTTTCCTTTTTTTATTTTTCATTCTGTTCTATATGCTTTTCCTACTTTTTAGTTCATATGAATCATTACTTTTCGTGTTTTTATTGTCTTTGATTGAAACATGAGTTTCCTCACAGCTCTGTATGAAGTTTGTATTCTTTAGAGTCAATATAGTAATTCTTTGATATATTTGTCTAAAATTTTGTTGGGATTGAATGGAAAAAACTTGATGTTTGCTATATAATTGTTGGAGAAGAAAACTATGTCTTCAGCTTAAACTCAACATGGTTTCTCATTTTGAAATTGCTGCAAGAAATGATTTTTGGAATAAGGTTTTTATGTAGATTGATTTATGTTGGAATTGCTGGATTGTGGAATTTGAATCTTTCTTATATTGAACTTGGATAGAAAATTCAGAGAAAGAAATTTGAATTTCAATTAAGTTGTAAAAACTTTAGAGACTATGTCAGTGAAATTACAAAATAAGTTGGAGCTATTAATCTAAAGACTATGTTAGTGAAATTACAAAATTAGTTGGAGCTTAATAGTCTTTGAATTTAAAATTATCATGTTGGCATTAAAGCTTCTTTGTTTTTGCAATTCATGCTATTCTTCCCCTTACAAGACCAGACCTTCATGTTAATGACTAAAATTCAAATCTTTTTGCGCCAAGCCCTCATATCTAATGTCTTGAGGAAATGTAAAGTGCCAAATTTGAAGAATGAAGCATCATAAATGTTTCTGTTTTTCTAGAAGTTTCATGTATGAAAATCAAGTTCTCAAGCTTTCTTTTCTGTTGTTCTTGAAAGTAACGTTGCGGTGAAAATCCATATTTAAACAAAGATCACTTTACACATGTGAAATTCTTCAATATCTCATTTTATTACTACATTTATATGTAGGTAAAAATGGCTATGATGTGTTCTTTTCCTTGAATTGTTCACTTATAGGTATTAGATAATACATAACCTTCTTCTCTTCATCCTCTTGCATTTATGTAGCCCTATTTCTAGACCTCACTTTTATTTTTATTTTTTTGGCCAAATTCATTCTTAAATGTGATATAATTTTTATGAGGTGGCAACAATTGTAAAATAAAACTGCAGTTGTTGTTTCTAATTCTTTTCATGCTGAAAATTATAATAGGTGGTGCATTATAGGTTCTTTGCAATATTACCAGGTTATAGAAGCTCACTTGACGTTTGACTTGAAAAGTGGTTTGTGATTATATGTGGCTCTTTTGGAGTGGTAATGAAAAATAAAAAAGTAGTTAATTGTAGTAAATGAGGTGTTGTTGTTGGTTCCCTAAAAAAATAAACCAGTCACTGGAGCTGTGTTGACATTTGGCTATGATGATTTGTTATTGAGACATCTATATGAAAGGCATGGCCCACTACATGGCCAAGAATGAAGCCATTAGACATACACATGTTCCATTTGTTTCTGTTTGTTAGTGGCTTGTATGTAGTTGATCTTGTTGATTGTAACATAGACTTGCATATGGCATTAAACAATATGATCAATATAGATGCATCTTTTTTCTTATATTAGCCTTTTAAATGTAAAGATAATGATGGCTTATGATGTTCATTTAACGAAGATAATGATATATTTTGCTGTAAGGATAACTAATTTACCTTATAGAAAATGTGCCATGTTTATTAGAAATACACAAACCTCTTACATTTAGCTCATTTGCAGCTTCTGTAAATTTTTCCGCTTGTTGAAAATTTTTCCTCCAAGTGGAAACATTTTCCTTCCTGTTGAAAACATTTTCCTTCCGTCAGAAATATTTTCCTCCTGTCAAAAACTAATTTCCTCCAGCTGGAAAATCATGTTCCAATAGATGAGTAAATTAATATTGTGGTGAAAAAAAAGGAGAGTGGAGACAAAATACGTCATGAACCTAATGAATGGAAGTCCAATGGGTTTATTATCTATAAAATCTTTTGGTGTCATACATTGGTACATGTATTATTGATATTTCTTTAGAATAGGGTATGACATAATATATATATATATATATATCTCTTATCGATAATTAATATAGAAGATGATGATGGATTTAACAAATAATGTATTGACTTTTAAAATCAATAACCACGTAAAAAAATTGTTAGTAATTAGTATCGGGAGCTTGTGGTAGATGAATGCCAATTGGAGGATGAGCAAACGAATGATGATTACTCCCACTATCCGAAGCAAATGCTGTTTCATGAACATTTCTAGATACATGTTCATCTTTCAAAATCACCTCAACATACAATGGAGGCTGCATCATTGTCATCTCTAACTCTGATTTTGTGCATCTTTTGCCAATGGAAGCCATTATATTTTTACCATTTCGATACTCCCAATTACCACCATCATTTTGTACCAATGCTCCATTGTATAAAATCGTAATTACAATATTATCATCTTCCATTCTACAACAAAATTAAATGAATAACGTTAAACTAAATCAATAAATATATAAAAATATGAATAATACTAAATAAACATATTAACTGTCCTAAAAAAGTTGATTCTGTTTTGTTTGGACCAAATATAGTGTTTTCCTACTGGCAGAAAATTAGCAGAAAACTGATAAAAACTGACAAATTGGAAGAAAATGGCAGAAGTTCATCTTTTTCGCCAATTTTCCTCCGATTTTATTGGTTTTCGCAATTTTTAATTTCTACATAATTTTCCCCCATTTCCACACCATTATCACTTAAGTATCTTTAATCTCAAATATAACAGCTTATAAACTAATTTATTACATACCCATGTTAAAAAAAAAAAAAAACTTAAAAAGTACAAAGTGAGAAAATATGGGAATAAGAGAAAAAGAGAAAAATTTTACCTGGCTTTAGCTTCAAAAGTGAGAAAATACAAGAAAAAGAGAGTGAGAGCAGATGAAATGCCCAGGAGAACAAGCTCATTAGTAGATGAGATGCACGAATGAGAGCAGATGAAATGCACAAGTTATTTGAGAAAGGAGGATAAAAGAAAGGGTAAGAGAAAAGGCATTTAGTAATTTTCAATTTAGTTAAGGGCATTTTTCTTCATAGTTGGCTAGTGTTTTTTTTATTTTATTTTTTAAATTGTTATTTTTCAAGAATGGATTTACGGGATGACTATTTTTCAAAAAAACCATTTACATAATTTTGGAATAAAATCAATTTCTTTAAGTAAAAATATAAATTTGGATCTAATGGGCCTATCAAACTCTTTATATCAAAATCGAATATCAAAACATTTAAACCTAACAAGACAAATCAAAGTACTTGGTTCATTGAAGATCCCACGTAGACCCATCTTCATCCAAATCATACTAAATCAAAGTTTGGCTTTAAAATTTGATTTTCCTCTAATTTGATAAGTTTTCCAAGCCTATTTCCACTCTAAATCAAATATGCATGAAGGTAATATGACCATAGTTAATGACTTCAAACTAAAATTTAGACAAATGACAATCACTAATGCTTGCCACATTAGTAAGTTTTCAACATAAGATGTGAAATATGTTCCTAGCTAATTATATACGTATATATATATATATAGTCTAATTATATATATATATATACATATATGGATACAGTATATATATATATGGATACAGTAATCTTTTTCTTTCTTTTTTTTTTCTTTTTTAAGTTTTCACCGAAACATAGAAAGTAATCTTTTTTTCTAAATGATGAGCCCAAATTATGCTACCCTATATATGACTAGGTATGTAAAAAAATTTTACGCCTATCTGCATGTTGTTTGGTAGCTTATTATGTGCTTCATTGCCTAAGAGAGTAAGACCCTATATACATATATCTATATATATATATATATATATTTATATATTTGTATGTATATGACAGGACCGCCTTAGGAAACTATCCAATGAAACCTTACTGAAAACGTAGACAACCGAAAAAAGCATTATCAATAATACCTCAATATATAGATAAAAACCACAACAACATAACTATAAATATGGTCAATACTATGTCCAATAATTAGATCTGAGCATTCTAAAAGTATTTGTAAAATGTAGAAGAACAACTGATACAACTAAGTCTCAAAGGACGAGGATAAATGGAGAAAGACAAAAACTGCTGTTGCGGTGGAGAGTATGCAATAACAAGCAATGTGCAAGGTAGACTATTAGCTAACTGGCTGGGCCTAAGGGAACGAATTTAAAACAAATAAAACGTGAGATAAGGAAATCACAATGAGTGGTATAGTATTATAGAAAAATAATTATTTATTTCCATAAAACTTTCTCTCAATACGTCTCGTTTCACTCATTTGAAAAGTTCCACGTTTAAAAATCGTTTTATAGAATCCAAACTTGTACCCCAATATAATATCATAAAATCAATGCTTAAAGGTATAAAGTGAACGATCAATATAATATTGTAAAATATCTTAGTCAAGATATAAGTATTGAGCATAAAATATTATAAATATAATTTCACGAAATAATTATGAAAGTGTAGTAATAACCACCGTATTTGAAAACCAACAATATATTCAAAACATATACAATGTATCATTCAATGTACCAAATCGTAAACCGTGGGATATACCCACCTCACAATCCTTAATATACAAAGGGCATCGTGGAAATAATAAACCGTCGGAACGTACCCAACCTCACTGTCTATGGCAATAAATAACTCGTAGGATGAACCCAACCTCATGGTACTGTGATAATAATAAACCTGTGGGATAAATCCAACCTCATGGTCCGTGGCAATAAATAACCTATAGGATGGACCCAACCTCACGGTACCATGGCAATAGTAAACCTCTGGCATAAACCCAACCTCACGGTCCTAGCAATAAATAACCTATGGGATGAACCCAACCTCATGGCACCGTGGAAAATCCAACACGCTGTAATGTTATACTAAACTGAAACACTCATAGTATATGGCACATCTGTTAAAAGTAAGCAATACAGTATTTGTCAAAACATTCTTATGAAATCATACTTTTCCAAATGATACTGTATCATAATTTATAATTTAATATTGAATATAAATCGCTTATTTAAATATTCCAAAAATTTCAAGTCATCATTTCATATTAAAACCAAAAATACCACAGTGAAATATATTCACCATAAACCAATTTTAAGCATATAAAATTTTGAAATACTTGAACATGCTTAAAATCATGTAATTTTTTAATCTGCTTTCTCAAATCAATTATTTCCCAAAATGATTGAAAGCCTCAATTCAAATACCATGATATTTAAATAACATGATCTACAAGTTCACTATAACTCATCAGAGCTAGAAGCCATTTAAAATATTGTCAAAAGTCATATAAAATGATAGCACATATATGTAAAAGCAGTTCCTCATATATGCATAAAATAATCATTTAAATCAAATGATATATACGTAAAAATAACCAAACCATATATATTATACTACATGCCCAAAACATTTTAGAAAAATAAAACCACTCACAGTACTGCAGACGCTTATTTTTACTTTCCTGCATAACCGTCTCCAAACTCAACATGAGTGTCCGTAATATAAAAAAGAAATCTTCTCAGGTTCCAATAACTAAATCAAAAACATTTTTGAACATAAAATGTCTTAAATTAATTTGTACAACTATAAAATTATGCAAAATGAACACTGGCCTTTCCAATTATACTGCATACCTTTAGGACCTAGGATGATTTGTGCCTCTTAACTGATTATAGCATATACCTTGCCTCTAGTAAGTGGTCATCCCCTCTGACCTGCGCCTCTGGATGAAGATCATTATCCAGTGTTGGTAGAACCTCCTGAAGTCTGGTACATCTATATATCCTGTACCTTATACACACCATTTTGCTGAAAATTGTGCACCCAATCTTAAAACTCTAGCCTAGCTATGTCCTCGATATGGGCAATTCTTTTTAAAGCGTGTCAAACTCTGATAATGAAAGCACGATCCATTCTGCTTACATCATCCATTATGAAACTTACCACATAAGTTGCATGCTGAGCGGAAACTACCTCAGCCTGCGGATCTTTATAAACGGCCACTACCATTACTCACTGTCCAAAGTCCTAAACTTATGTGTGTCATTTCTATGAATCTATTATCCCTGAGGCTATGTATGCCTCCTTTAAATCATTCACTTTCCAATGTTCTTGAGCTAAAGCTGTTCCTTTTAGAGAATCCCTAGCTATTGACCTCCAAAACATGTCAGTATTTGATCGGTGCTTAGACCTGCGCATCATGGTCTGTATATCTACTTCCAAGATAGCATCTTTCATAGATTGTTACTTGGGGTGAGTGGCACCTGAGATACTCAGTATTTTAGGCTTGCTCAATTCATTAAGAATCCTATTTTTTTTATTAACCTCATAGACAATCCAATTAGGGCAGCACTTTGATAGCTCTCTGAATCTTCGCTCGTACTCAGAAACTGTCATGCTACCCTAAGTGAATGTTGCAAACTCTAGTCTCTTAGTCTTAACAAAGGCTGAAAAGCATAACTCAGTATGCAAAATAGTCTTGAACTGTGCCCAAGTGTGACATTTCTTGGTCTTCTCATACGTCCATCACTTCCTTGCGTTTCCCTCTAGCATAAAGCTAGCTAATGTGATTTTATCCTTGTCCCGACATTGCATAGGATTAGTGCAGCCATCAAAATCTACTGCTCCAAGTCTACGAGCTTAATTAATAGAATATCTAGTAAACCTGCTCTTCTTGAATGATCGAGCCAGCACTCGATAAAAAGCTCCTTATAAATTGACACATCTGCACTTATAGCTGTAGCATACTAGCAACCACATCTAGATCCTCACGACATCAAGAAAAATTTTATATGAAAGAATTAGTCAAAATATATTAACATCAACAACAAAAGGGTACGTATGGAAGACAAAACCCAGGATGAGTCATACAGTGATGCATAACCCCGAGGAATTTAGAACCTAAAGCTCTGATACCAAGTTAACAGGAAACACCCTAGGAACCCTCCCAGGATCTCCCAGGTGGTCCCACCCAGTGAAGTCCTACTGGACAATCCAATGGAACCTCACTTAAAACGTGGACAACCGAAAACAAGCATTATCAGCAATAACTCAATATATAGATAAAAAAAAAATCACAACAGCATAACTATACATGCGGTCAATACCATGTCCAATAATTAGATCAGAGCATTCTAAAAGTATTTGTAAAATGTAGAAGAACAACCGATACAAATGAGTCTCAAAGGACAAAAATAAATAGAGAAAGACAAGTACTGCTGCTACAGTGGAGAGTACACAATAACAAACGATGCGCGAGGTACACTATCAGTTAACTGCCTGGGCTTAAAGGAACGAATTTAAAACAAATAAAATGTCAGATAAGGAAATTTCAGTGAGTGACATAGTATAACAGAAAAATAATTATTTATTTCCATAAAACTTTCTCTCAAGACCTCTCATTCCAATCGTTTAAAAAGTTTCCCGTTTAAAAGTCTTTTTATAAAACTCAAACTTGTACTCCAATACAATATCATAAAATCGATGCTTAAAAATATAAAGTGAACGATCAATATAATATTATAAAATATCTTAGTCAAGATATAAGTATTGAGCATAAAATATTATAGACACAATTTCACAAAATAATTATGAAAGTGTAGTAATAATAATCATATTTGAAAACCAACAATATACTCAAAACATATACAAAGTACCGTTCGATGTACCAAACTGTAAACCGTGGGATATACCCACTTCACGATCCTTAATATATGAAGGGCATCGTGGAAAATAATAAAACCGTCAGGACGTACCCAATCTCACGGTCCGTGGCAATAAATAACCTGTGGGATGAACCCAATCTCATGGTACCGTGGCAATAATAACCTATGGGATAAACCCAACCTCACGGGCCATGGCAATAAACAACCTGTGGAATGAATTCAACCTCATGGTACCATGGCAATAATAAACCTCTAGGATAAGCCTAACCTCACAATCCTGGCAATAAATAACCTGTGGGATGAACCTAACCTCACGGTACCATGGAAAACCCAGCACGATTTAATATAATACTGAACCGAAACACTAGTACTATATGGTACATTGATTAAAAATAAACAATATAATATCCGTCAAAATATTCTTACGAAATCATATTTTTTCAAACGATACTATATCATAATTCATAATTTAATATTCAATTTAAATCCCTTATATAAAAATTTCAAAAATTTCAAATCATCATTTTATATGAAAACTAGAAATACCACTGTGAAATATATTCACCATAAAACAATTTTAAGCATATAAAATTTTGAAATACTTGAACATGCTTAAAATCATATAATTTTTCAATTTGCTTTCTCAAATCAATTATTTCCCAAAATGATTGAAAGCGTCAATTCAAACCAGCATATTTAAATACCATGATCTACAAGTTCACTATAACTCATCAGAGCTAAAAGCCATTTAAAATATTGTCAAAAGTCACATAAAATGATAGCACATATATGTAAAAGGAGTTCCTCATATATGCATAAAATAATCATTTAAATCAAATGATATATACGTAAAAATAACCAAACCATATATATTATACCACATGCCTAAAAACATTTTAAAAAAATAAAACCACTCACAATATTGCAGATGCTCACTCTTGCTTTCCCGTAAAACCGCCTTCAAACTCAACACGAATGTCTGTAATATAATAAAAATATTTTCTCAAATTCCAATAATTAAACCAAAGACATTTTTAAACACCAAATGTCTTAAATTAATTCGTACAACTATAAAATTACACAAATTGAACATTGGCCGGTCCAATTATACTACGTACCTTTAGGACCCGAGACCTAAAATTGGGACTTTTTACCTAAAGGCTAATCTTCAAAATTGAACCTTCTAATGGGTTCTAATAATATCCAATTTCATTAATCTAACTTTAATATTGTCCAATTTGACCAATTTTGTCCAAACACAGTCCGAATTTATCAGGTATTTAACTAATTGACCCAAAAATGAAAAAATTATCAAACGATATCCAAAATTCACAAACGTTATATCAATGGAAATCTCAAGAGATAAGAAATGCAATGGTGTACTCATCTCGGTCCAAAAGTGTCATCGGTGGCCGGAAAACTCGTCGAAATACTCGGTCGAAGTCCACATTGATGTATCTCTCAAACAGTGAGGAATCTTGGAAAACAGACTATGGAAATGAGTTCAAAGGGTCTAAAAATGGTGGGATAGGTGTATGGGTTGGCCTGAAACGGTCAAAAAAGGCCAAACGGCAGGAAGACTCCAAACGGCAGCTGTCGCCTTCAAACGGCTGATCCCGACATGTTGGCCGATGGTTTGGCCAAACATTTGGCCAATGAGGTTGCCCTAGGGGTGGTAAGAAGGGTGTCCAGTGCGTGCATAAGGAGGGTGGCCGAAAATGGGCAAAACAGCGATGATCTGGTTAGGTGAAAAACAGGTTCGAAATGATCCGATTCGGATCCATGGGTCTGGAGAGATTTCTCAGGTTTGAGGAACAAAATGGGTATTTTGAAATCTATTTAATATTGGGCACGCTTTCCAACATTTATATAGAGCTTGGGTTACTAACAGATAAAAATCTGGAACTAGTTTGAACATTGATATAAAACTGATATTTGAAACTTTACAGGATCATAACTTTTTATCTACAACTCAGAATTTGGCGTGCCCCCAGTCTATGACCTTGTATCGATAAGCTCTACACAATGATAAATTAGTTAAACCAAAAATCTTTACCATAAAAAAAGTCAATTTTAGATCCACATACTATCAACTTGGTCAAACTTGTACAATAGAGATATTTTGAGTACGTGTTGTTACAACCTACTCCCTTAAAGAAAGAGGAGACAGAGGGAGGAGACAGAGGGAGAATCGGCCAACCATCGTTAGCCACCTTTCGGCCACCACCTAGTTACATGTGCTGGACCACCTTGTAGCCCACCTCATTTTTGGCCGACCACCCGAGTTTTACATCAACCTCACTGGCCAAGCACCCAGATTTGCCATTTTTTGGGCTAGTGACCTGTTTCCTTCTCCGACCTCCGTTTACTTCACCACTGGTCCCATTAGCTTACCCATCCACTGATCTACCTCCCCACCAATCTTCACGGCCAGTGGCCGCCAGACGTGCCGTCGGCGGTGGCAGATTCCGATGACCACGGTGTCTCGTTGGAAAACCCATCTCCGGTGAGTTTCCAATGACACCTCCCACTCTCTCCCACTAATTAAACCTCCCTGAATCCAAATCCGAGGTCCTTTTCCTCCAATTCTTGACGAATTGAGAGATTTGAGTATATTAAACCCAAGACCTTTCCGGCAAGATTCTAGCCATCAAGGATTCGATCTCTGGGAGGAGCACGTGTGAATTGTGGAATTGATCCTGTGGATGATCTTGATTGAATTGCGTGCTCGAGGTGAGTGATCCACCTTCAAATTTATTTTCGGGAGATGAATTATATATATTTTGTAATAATTGAATATTTGAAAATTATATTTCTTGTGTTAAGTATTAGTAAATTTCTATTTGGAATTTTGATACCAAAATTGAATGAATTAAAAATATTGTGCACCAAGCGGTACTTTGATTTTTAAGAATTTCATGGATTTGGAATTTTGTTAATAATTGTTAAATTTTATTGTTGGAATATTGTGTAATTAAAAATGTTTTCATGTTAATTTAAATATATGTTTAATATTTAAAGGAATTTTCATTTAATTTTGCATTGCCAATTTATGATGATTCTAATATATATGTTATCGCCAAAAATGTATTTGGGATTTTAAAGGAATTATAGTTTTTAAATTTTTATTAATTATTGTTATGCTTATTATTAAATTTATGGTGCATAATTGTATGGATTTAATTATATGTGGATTTTATATGGTTTTAAATGTTATTTGATTTAAATGGATTTTTAAGGATTGAGAAAAATATTGTTTAAAGTATTATGATCAAAAAATGAATTTATGCATTCAATATTTAAGGTTTTGGTTGCATTGTGATAAAATTGATGAATTCAAATTGATGGACTTACATTGATGGTTTAAAGGACATATGGATTACATGGATTGAAAAGAGATATTTCATCCAATGGCAAATTATAAGATTTTGACATTTGAAAAATATTTGATTTTATTGGTTTTATACGCACCATACAGTAACAGTGTTATGTAGCTGTGGATGTGATTAGTACATGGGCGGATTGTTATGAGCGCACCGGTTTGTACTCTCCCACAGTTGCCATCGAATTGAGAGTAGGCAAGTTTGATATTGGTAATAGCCGCCCCCCTCCATGGCCGGGATTGAAGGTTATAGCATCGGTGCTGCTAGGATGCCAGGGCAGCCTGGATGCAGGTTTCTCTCTATAACCTTCCCGTCAGGTGGTGCTTTAAGACCCTAGGCACCATCGGGCATTACTGGTATATAGTATCATGCGTAAAAAAATTCTCGATGTGATTTTCAAAGCAAAATATTTTAAAATCATATTTAAAATGTATTCAATAGTGTTTTTAACATTATGTTAATCGATATTTTAAAAATGCATTTTGCCATGATTTTATCATTTAAAGTGATTTAATAATTTAAAATGGATTTTATTACATTTTACCGTTTATTTCAAATAGATGTTTAAATTGATTTAAATATTTCTTTATTATTTATTTTAATTTGAAGTTTTAACATGAATTTTATTATAAGTCGTTATCTATTTCTAATTGAGGTTTAAAATTAAATAAAATTTTCTTTGATTATTTCATTAATTTAATTAGTAAATTTTATAATTTATATATTGAATTTATTTTTGTTTTTATGCCAAATTTCTTTAATACAAGTTTATTTATGATTTTATTTTATTTCATCTTATGATATCTTATTCTAGATTTAATAATTGGTTTTTAAAATGTTTCCAATGTAAACTTTAAGTCTAAATTATTATTTGTATTTTATGTGCATTTTAATTTATTAGATTTTATTTATTTAATATTTCATTGATTATTCCTAATATTCCTAATATAAATTTTATTGTGATTTCTTTTATTTTATTTATGACAATGTGTTACAATTTAACAATCGTTATTAAAATTATTTTTATTTTTTTATTATAAATTTAGATCTTTAAATTATTTTATTTTGTTTGCAATTTATTTCAATAATCATTTCTTGATTTTCGAGGTATACAGATATATGGTTTTGTGAAACGTTTTAAAAGGGGAACATTTCCAACTAAGTGAACAGTGAGGCTTTTGAGAGAAAATCTCACTTTCAAATGCTTAGTATTTATTTATTATTAATTGATTAAGTTTCTTTTATTGTTATATTATTATTATTATTGTATAATAGATTGGGTTACTCACTGAGATGATTAGCATTTCATATTTTTAAATTTGTTCCTCTAGACTCAAGTTAGTAGATGTTGATCGTCCGGGACGAGCTCAACGTTCTGGTTTGTTGCCAAATTGAAAGGAGTTCTCCTTTCTTTTCATTCCATCTTGTATTATTTTTTTCCACTCTTTATTGTATTAATTTTATATTCAGATGTATCTTATAATACTTTGTATACTATGTTGGACATTTATGTATAATATTGCACTGGTTATCTATTAATTTTGAAGTACTGTAAATTTGTGGAAATTAAATTGTAGCAAGGTGGGAGGAATAAGGAGATATTAAAAGCATTAACACGTAAAACTAAGTGGATGAGTCAATGTGAATTCCATTTTTGTTCTCCACATTATCATGTTCCCAAGAAAAAACTAGGTGATCATATTTAGGAGATAGGTTTTGTATATATATATATATATACACACATATTATATGGAGTTATAATCAATTTGGATATTTACAACATATATAAGAACTACTTAGTATAAGTTATGTGTGACATCCATAGGCCAAATTAATAAATGATTTCAAATTAAAAACTTACTTTGTTGTCCAAAATAACAACCTTAAAAACATTTCGATAGGTTTGTGGATTGCTATCTATGTAGTACAGAGATTGGAAGGGCTTGCAGTTTATGAGGTATAAATATTTGCTAGATAAATATTCTTTCCAAAAGTTATTCTATAATGTTGTGTTTAAAGCTCAATTATATAATGATATGTGTATTTTTTTTAAAAAAATCACAATTAATAACAATTTATTTATCCAACTTATTCCCTTTCGAAAAATATCTCAATAAAGGTCGTTTTGGTGAGTCATACTGTTTAATAAACCTTTCAAAAGTAGGCAGTATTTTTAACAATGTCTATTTTATTTGTTGTCTTATAAGTTGAATAGAGTTAATGGGCAAAGCCATTAGAAATTTTATCCCAAAAAAAAAAAAATCCTTAAATCCATATTTCTGATATGGCAACAAAATTATTGTAATCCAAAAGCCATTAAAGAAGTGCGAAATTTCAAATATAGGAAACAGAATGTAACCCCCCATCTTGAAGTACATTGGAAATTTTCTACATGTTGACAGAGTTTGATTGAGTTGACCAACTTTCACCAAATGGGATTCACATTGACCTTTTGTTTTAGATGGAGTTTTGCGTTGATTGAGACACCTTTGTGATGTATGTGTCGAGTATAAGTGAAAGGATGTTGAAAAATGAGCTATGTTTCAAAAGTTATAAGTGAAACAAATTGTAGTCTGAACTGTTCGAGTAGTGCCGCATTTGACTTTTTATTCATATCAAAATTTGATTTTGACTTGTATATGGTAGTAAGGTTTTCATCGACACGAGTTCATAGACTAGCGACACGCTTAATTTGGATATTTGGGTAAAAAGTTATGGACCTGCAAAATCTTTCGAGGACCGTGTTATCGTCTACCAATATATGTATGTGTGAAAATGAGTCTGCATAGTGGCATCCACGAGTGTTTTTGATTGGGTGAGAAGGGTGTGAGAGAAGAGAGAAAGGAGGAGTGAGAGGGTGAGAGAAAGAAAACTAGCGACTGCTAGTTCACTGTGCTCCAGTCACTATCGCCATGCACATGCCAGACCACCAGGTCAATGGCTTGAAATCAGACAACCAGCCAAGTTTCATGGCCACCAAGCCTACGATACACCAGGATCGGTGCGTTTTTCAACAGTGGTGCCGTCCATTTCGCCGATTGATTTTTCTCAATCGACCACCCACTTTTGAGATTGCCCACACCACTGTGTTATCCACCCTCCAATCTACCTTTCCATCAAATTTTATAGCCAGTGGCCACCAGACTAACCATCGCCGACGACATTCACCGGTGACCATGGCAACTCGCCAAAATCCTTGGTTTTGGCGAGTTTTATTCATGTTTGCCGACCTTTCCCCACTGTTTTAACCTCCTTAATCCCAAATCTGATGTCCATTGCATCCAAATTGCAAAAAAAATTAAGAGTTTCAGGGACATTTAGTTGTTGACCTTCATGGTTAGATTCCGATCACCACTGGTCCGATCTCCGAGAGGCATAGTGATCCACGCTTTTAAGGTGAGTGATTCTCTTTCAAAAACTATTTTGGGATTGTTAAATATGAATATTGTGTTATTTGAATTTCTAAAAAAAAGAAAATTGTTATATGTTTAATATTTAAGAAAAATTGTTATTTAAATTTATGATACTAAAATTATGTTGATTTAAATATGTGTTGCATAGAATTTATACATTTAGTTTTAAAGAAATTATGGTTTTAAATTATTATTAAATTTTACTATTGAATTTACTATGCATAGTAAAACGTATTTATGTGAACTTAAGTATATACGGATTTTACACAATTTAATGTAATTTTTATATAAATTAATTTTAAGGTTTTGAGAAGAATATTTGTATTAAATTATTGATACAAACCTAGGATAATCTGTTCCTAAACCCGTATTATATTAGCCCAGATCTAATTATGTTCAAGTTTTAATAGATTGACCTCAATCCCTAACCAACCTGTGATTAAAAACCTTGGTATATTAAAGACACCACAATAGGTGATAGATGTCCTATTGATAAGTCAAAAATAAAACACTCACTCTTAAATGGTGTTTAGGTATTCAAAAGAATAAAGAGAAATTCAATCTCACAAAGTAAATTCTGAATATTATTAATAGTGTGTTCTTCCTAAAAAACAAGCCCTTTTATAGGCTAAGAAAAAAAAATCCTAAAACAAAAAGGAAAAACCAGCCATGAAATCAAGAATTCTAATATGGCCGAAAGTCTCCTCCTTTCCTAATCTAATTTGAATTAATTAATTCATTTATTTTGAATTAGGAATTAATTAATTTACAATGAAAATAATAAAATAATAAATTTCCTAAACTTATTTTTTCAGAAAATAAATAAATAAAAATAAAAAAAAGTAATGGTAATTTCCTAAAACAAAAAGTAGAATCAAATTAGGAAACTAAAATACTAGTTTTTTAACTAAGTTAATTTTGACCAATTTTTGACCCATTTGAACTCCAAATCAGCTTCAATATGCTTTTTAGGATGCCAAATAAACTTATTATGGAGTCCCACACGTTTCCCTTGCTTGGAAGAAAGAGAAAAAGCCAACTTAGCAAAATACAGTAAAACCAGCAAGCAATACAGCAATTTTTGGTCAAATTTTGAAGGTGTCCGTACAAGTTGATTTTACTTCTGCCTTGACTTATTTCCATGACCTATTAGTGATATTTATTGAATCCATAAAGAATTGGAACCATTTCCTGCTGCCCGAACTCCATAAATGCACCAAAACTGCTACCCGAGTCCGTATCGGCTTCTGCCACTTATATGCCTAAAACAGGTCTTCGATCTTTGGGTATGGACAAGTGCTCTTGAGAATGAATTACCCCCTATATAAAGGCAGAAAATTTTTCCCTAATCCTCTTAGCTTGAGCCCTAGTGATAGGCTCAGTCTTCATCCGTATCGGGTCAACAACCCAGGGGGGTTGTCGGTTGTGTGGGCACGGACGGATTCGCATCATTCTTCTCTTCTTGAAAAGGATTTTTCCTCAAATCAAGATCATCACCTGCAGAAAAAGGAGATAATTCAGCAACATTAAATGTGGCACTAACATTGTACCTACCTAGTAAGTAAAGTTTGTCGGCATTTTCATTTATTTGCTCTAAAATTTGAAAAAGTCCATCCCCTCGAGGTATAAGCTTTTACTTTTGTTGCTTTGGAAACCTTTCCTTTCTTAAGTGCAACCAAATCCAATCTCCTGAGTCAAACACTAACAAACAAAATCTAAAAATACATGCTCATTATGGCAAAAATTACACTTTTTAAAGTTAGCAAATAATATCTTCCAAATTTTTAAATTTCCACAAAGTAAAGCTTTCAACAAGGCAGATAAAGTTCTATACAGCAAAAACATCTTTAAGTATCTTTATGATTTATACCAGAAATGGTTTCTTACTCAAAATTTCTTTATTAACATTCCCAAAACTCAAATAAAAATTTTTATTTTTCCTTTCTTTTCTTTCTTTTCCTTTCTCTTTCTTGGCCACCACACAACGTCCCTCTCTCTCGAGTTTCTCACAAGGGCTTTTGGGTTTCTCCATTTTTCTCACCCCACATTTGGCTTTCTCATGATTTTTTCACTTAATTTCTGTTTTAGAATACTTACCTTGGACAACAAGCTCGAACTTACCTTCTTGGATGGATGGTGAAGCCGTTGGTGCCATACTAGCTTTCTCCTTAAGTTTTTCAATCTTCCTCCTTTGTTGTATTTGTAATTGGTCTCTATATACTTCCTTGGGAGTCAATGGCTTCAGCTTACCTTCTTACCTTTAAATCTAAAAACAATACAATTCTCTCGACCATAATGAGTAGTATCTTTATCAAATTGCCATGGTCTACTTAACTGAATATGTCCGGCATGCATAGGCACAACATCACATAAAACAACATCCACATACTTATCTATGCTAAATTTTACTTTGGCTTGTTTATCCACTTTCATTTTACCACTATCATTAAGCCATCATAATCTATATGGCTCTAGATGTTTAATTGTTGTCAAGCCTAATTTATCTACCACAAGATTACTAATTACATTGGTACAACTTCCACTATTAATAATCATACTACAAATCTTACCTTGGATTTCATATTGAGTGTGGAAGATGTTCTCTCTTTGAATTTCATCCTCATCTTTGTATGCAGTTAGCACTCTCCTAGAAACCAAGCTCAAGTCAGCCCTTAAAGGCTAGAGTGTTTTGGGCTCCTCATGCTCATCCCTTCCAAGTTCTTCATCATCCAATTCGTCCTCTCCCCCACTTTCCTCACTTTCGGATTCTAGTTCACCATTACCTTTCAGCACCATGATCCTCCTATTCGGGCATTGGCTAGCAATGTGTCCTCGTCCCTGGCACTTAAAACAAATAATTTCTCTTGATTTTGAAGGTTTAGGATCAGATTTTACCTCATTTTTATGTGCTTGGACAGATTTAGCTTTAGGCTCCCTTTTTGGTCGATTGGTGCTTTCTTCTCCCACCTTCGGCTTTGGCTTGCTTTCATAGGTAGGACTGTTTCTCCAGCCACCTGGAATAGATCTTCCGCTGGTGGAAACACCCCCAAACCATGAGCCTATACCCCTCCTCTTGAATTGATGCTCCAATTTAATAGCCATATTCCAATTCCACATATTGTTGCAATTCTAGTTGATTGGCTATCTCACGATTCAAACCACCAAGGAATCTTGCCATGGTTGCTTCTCTATCCTCATTCAAGTTTAACCTCATCATAAGCATCTCCATCTCCTTGTAATAATCCTCCGCAAACCTACTTCCTTGAGATAAATATTGAAGCCTTTGATGTAGCAACCTATGATAATGTGATGGTACGAACTGTGACCTCATGCCTCCTTTCATTTGTCGCCATTTAGTGATCAAGTCATCACCAACTCTTCTTTGGGTATTTTGCTTATTGGTCCACCATTGGAGTGCATAATGACCAAACTCCATTGCTGCCAACTTCACCTTCTTGGCCTCTGAATAATTATGACAATAAAAAATCATCTCCATTCTCTCCTCCCATTCCAAATATTCTTCCAGATCATTTTTTCCCATGAAGGGTGGAATATTTACCTTGATATTCCCTAGATCATCATCTTCATTCCTTACTAGTCTCCCATGGATTGGCCTTTCTTGAGGTTCAAAAATTTCATCAAACCCCTCATCCAAGTCGTCTCCAAAGTTACTTCCCCGAATTCCTCTCTTGGTCGCCCTCGGCCTCCATGAGCATTTAACCTTATATTCGACCCTCCTTGTGATGTTTCTATCCTGTCCATCCTTTGATCTATGTTATCAAATCTGGCATTCATCCACTACAATTGCTCTAATATAGCCCTCATGTTTGTTTGCTCACCACTCCCCGTAGCTCGGGAACCACCATGAAATCCTACGGACTCTCCATCATTAATTCTTAGAGGTGGATCTCCTCTTCTCACCCTTGAATCTGCCATGTTAGTATAAATAATGCAAAATAAAATAAATTCTCACAAAAAATCACTCCCTCACGTGTTTCACTCAATCAAGGTCTTGACACTCGTGTTTTTACACTAGTTTCGGCTTTTTATCCTCTTTTAAGCTCACATGCTCTTGTCTTTTTCCACTCAAGAAATTATCTCAAAGTTCTAATTAAAACAACCATAAAACAGCAATTAGATCATAAGTATGTTTTAATTAAACTTATCAACAAAACAATAGCAAAAAATAAGCAATACCGAATGAATTAACAAAACCTAGTTTTCGGCTTTCTTGGAAAAATAACGCAAAATAATAACAAAAATTTTGGAATTAGCAAGAACTGGACCAGATGGTAAGAGATAAAGGATTTAAGAACAAAATTTTGGAAAAATAATTTCAACACAAACAAGAATCAAATCGAACAAAAATATAGAATAGTGTTGGTTGTTGTTTTTGTAATTCAAGTTTTGTATCAAATCCTTCAACTAATTTTAATCCAAATAATTTAAACAACCAAATTTCAAATATCCAGCAACAAAAATAACTCTCCAACAACTCCAAATAATGAATAAATATGTAACGATTCAGCAGCTCCAATAATTTTCAGCAAACAAATCAAACTTCAACAAACCGAAATTTTTTTTTATTCGACTTTTCTTCTTCTTTTTTTTTTTTCACTTACAGAACATAAAAAAACTGCAGTAACAAGAATCAACTCCAAAATTTGCAATTCCAACAGCAAAAACTCACCAAACCCGTGGCCTCCAATAACAAGAATAAAAATGTGCAGTTTTTTTTTTTTTAAATATCTGTTCGGTTTTTTTTTTTTTTGTTAAATGTATGAATGCAAATATTTAAGACTAAAACAGCAAATAAAAATCAACAAAAACCAAAATTAACAAGAACAAAGATGAAAACAAACTAGGAAGCAAAAATACGGTAAAACTAGGAAATTCTAATTCAACTAGGAATGACTTTTTTTTTTTTTTTTAAAGATGCAGAACATGTATATGATAGAAGCAACCTTAACCTAATTCTGAAATTGCAGATTAAAACAAAAACAAATAAAGAAAATAAAGATAGATCAAACATGAACAAAATTTGGTTTTGATACCAAATAATACGAACCTAAGACAACCTACTCCTAAACCTGTATTATATTAGCCCGGATCTAATTATATTCAAGTTTTAATGGACTGACCTCAATCCCTAACCAACTTGTTATTAGAAACTTTGGCATAGTGAAGACGCCACAATAAGTGATAGATGTCCTATTGATAAGTCAAAACTAAAACACTCACTCTTTAATGGTGTTTTAGGTGTTCAAAAGAACAAAGAGAAATTCAATCTCACAAAATAAATTCTGAATATTATTAATGGTGTGTTCTTCCTAAAAAACAAGCCATTTTATAGGCTAAGAAAAAAAAATAAAACCCTAAAATAATAAAATAATAAATTTTCTAAAATTATTTTGCCAGAAAATAAATTTAAAAAAAAAAGTAATGGTAATTTCCTAAAACAAAAAGTAAGATCAAATTAGGAAACTAAAATACTAGCTTTTTGACTAAGTTGACTTTGACCGATCTTTGACCAATTTGAACTCCAAATCAGCTTCAATATGCTTTGTAGGATGCTGAATAAGCTTATTATGGTGTCCCACACGTTTCCCTTACTTGGAAGAAAGAGAAAAAGTCAACTCAGCAAAATATAGTAAAGCTAGCAAGCAATACAGCGATTTTCGATCAAATTTTAAAGTTGTCTGTACAAGTTCGTACAAGTTGGTTTTACTTCTGCCTTGACTTGTTTCCATGACCTATTAGTGATATTTATTGAATCCATAAAGATTTGGAACCATTTCCTGCTGCCCGGACTCCATAAATGCACCAAAATCGCTACTCATATCCATATCAACTTCCACTACTTATATGCCTAAAATAGGTCTTTGATCTTCAGGTATGGACAAGTGCTCTTGAGAATGAATTACCCCCTAGATAAAGGCAGATAATTTGTCCTTAAACCTCTTAGCTTGAGCCCTAGTGATCGGCCCAGTCTTCATTCGTATCGGGTCAGCAACCCAACGGGTTGTTGGTTATGTGGGTACAGACGGATTCGCATCAATTATTGTGCTCAAAAATATATTTATACATTTAAATATTTATGAATTATGTTTCATTGTATTAAAAATTGGTGTATTTAAATTGATAGATTTATGACGCTTGTTTAAAAAGAAATGTGAAATTTTATATATTTAAAAAGATGTGCTAAACCTGTTGTATTTTATGATATTGTGTTACTCATGAGATTTATGATTTATTGATTTTAGATGCACCATACAATACTAGTGTTATATACTGTATTTGTTGTTAGTGCACAAATATGTATGGCCTCTTCCATGAGCCATGAACCTGAGGGTTGACTAGTATATTTGCATAGTAAGCAAGCATCCACAGTCCCCTTCTATGACAAGGATGATTGTTATTAGCATCGCCCATTAGGATGACAACGTAACCATTTGCAAGTTTCATTCTTTAACTTCCCCATCAAAATGGTGAGGGTGGGTACCGTCTTACATTAATGGTATATAGTGTGGTGCATCAAGTGGTTTTCTCAATACGTTTTTCAAAACAAAATGTTTTAAAATGTCATTTTTCATATTTTTATTATTTATTTTAAATTGTGGTTTAAAAATGCATAAAATGTATTTTATCATATTTTTATCATTTATTTCAAATTGATTTTTTATAATGTATTTTATCATATTTTTATTATTTATGTTAAATTGATGTTTTAAAATGCATATTATCATGTTTTTATTATTTATTTCAATTGGAGATTTTAACATGAATTTTTGTGTATTTTATTATCTATTTCAATTGAGTTTTTAAACTAATTAAAATATTGCTTTTATTATTTCATTGATTTAGTTATCAAAATTTTATAAATTATATATTGAGGTTAATTTTGCTTTTATGCCAAATTTTTCTAGTAAAAATGTTATTTATTATTTTATTTTATTTTATGAAATTTTATTCTAAATCTAATAATTTGTTATCAAATTATTTTCAATGCTAATTTTAATTTTAAATTATTTGTATTCTCTTTGTATCTTATTCAATTATTTATTTCTTTGATTTTTGGGATATAAAAATGTTGGGTTTTGTGAAAATAGTTTTTAAAAGAGGAACATTTCCAACTGAGTGAAATTGTGAGAGTTTTGAGATAAAATTTTAAATTTTACTTATTTACTATTTTAACTATCTATATTATTATATTATTATTATTATTTATGTAGTAGTTAGTAGGCGTTGACCGTTTGAGGGTGAGCTTGACATCTTTTGCTTGTTCAGAATCCCAAGAAGTCCTTTTTTCTTTTTCTTGTTTCCTTGTAATATTTCTTCTTTATTCCTTTGTGTTGTATTAAATTATGTACTCTTTTATAAACCCTATGATGCTCTGTATACTATATTGGATATTTACTTAATTAATATTATGCATGTTCCCTATATTGTATTGTTATGAAGTGCTGGAATTTATGGAATCATTTATAGTAAGGTGGAAAGAATAAAGTAGTGTCTTTAGAAGTGTGTTTTTTGTACACGGAATTTTGTGACATATCCAATCTTTATGAGAGATGCTATCGAATTTTTCATTGGAATGTCTAATAGGATTTTCTTGGGACAAGGGCTTATCTAATATTCCAATAAAAAATCTTGGATGGGTCTTGACATAGAAACTACAATCCTTACATATCAAAATTTTATAAATATATATATATATATATATATAAACATAATATCAAGCTCAAATAAGGTTTTTATTAACAGGACTAATATCAAGACTTTCATTTTTAATTTTTAGATCGAACAAATAGTTAAGATGTAAAATTATATTTATTACTTATTAGATCTCTCCATGTTTTATTTTTCTTATGTAGGATTTTAGTATATTACTAAATCTATATTTTACCTATTTTGAATTTTAAATTTTAACTATTGATGTGATCTAAAAATTAATAAACGAAGATCTAGTCATCCTAATGTAAACCTGACTTTATAAACATATTATATATATATATATATATATATATGTATACTATTACTCATTATTTGTTTCATTACTTTCCAAATTACTCAAACAAGTTTCTCTCACTCAACTTGAATCCAACACTGTTTTGTCAATTCAAATCCTTAAATTATCGTTTAGCTTTTTGTAACATTATCATATTATGTGAAATATTGAATGGTCTAATATAATATTTACGGCAAAGCATTTCATCTAAAAACATTTGTACTATAAATATAGAAATAAAAGAAGTTAACTATATTATTTACCAAAAAAAAAAAGCAAATTAACTATATATGTAAAGAAAATGTATATATGAGGCTAATAACGCAACCAATAGGTCCTGCGACGAAACCAATTGTAGTCTTGTAAACCTTGAATGGGTCCCATTGCAGCAATTGCCATGTCCTAAAAGGCCCACAGAAATAATATATTCAAGAAATTGAAAATGTTGTTTGCTAATAAAAAAAAGAGAGAGAAATTGAAAATATTATAAACAAGGATTTATAATATTTATATATTTAGTTCTTGATTACCTTGTCAAATATAAAACGGTTTGCAACATGTTTAACTGTGTCAACATCTACGGCATCAATCCTCGCCATCAATTCAGTCAATGGGATTCTTCGTCCATATTTAAGCAACTGCAAACATAAAAAATATATATATATATATAACAACTCCAAACTGCTTCTTACTCATATTTATAAATAAAAAATGCCATTCATCATTGCTATTATATTATAAAAATGCTTGTTTGGTAACTTTGTTAAATCGTCCCCTCTATGCGTAGAAAAGTAAGACCCACCTGAAATGAGTGGTCCCAAAGACAATGACGTGGGATATAGATGTCCAAACTACTCCATTTGATCCTAAGGCCTCAAAGTGAAACATGGATGACCAAGTTATGCATTTTTTTTTTTTTTTCCTTCTACTATAAATAGGTGTGTTTGGTGGAAGAGCAAGAGCATACCAACCGAAGAAAATCAAGCCTAAGTGAAGCTTTGTAGAGAGAAAGTGAGAGATTTCGAGAAAAAGAAGAAAAAGAGAGAAAGTCAATATCTTTTGTCCAATAGTCAAGAGAGAGAATAATAGGAGCCTCCGTTTATCCAACAATCATGTACACTTTAGTCCTTTTGAAATATTCATTTTTCTGTATTGTTTCCTCTTTCATAGGATATACCATTTTGACAATATTTAAGCTTACCAGTTTGATGAATATTTGTTGTATCCTATTATTCTATTAATAGTCTAAACTCATGTCTTATGCGTTTCTCCTTTTATTTTAAGAGGAATCCATGTAAAATTTTTGTATTATATTTGTTCATTTTTATTTCTTTTATTATTTTTCTATTGGGTAAAGACTTGCCCATTTAATTGCACAAAGAAAGGAAAAGATTTTATATCGTTGTGCTATTTATTATTGTTAATTGTGTAACTTTTTCCCAATAAGTGGTATTGGAATATTGGTTATAATCTTGATATTTTTCTCTTATAAGATAAATGGAGGAATTGAATGTGTCATATTTGATGATCAAATTGGGGACTTCAAATTATGAAATTTGAAAGTTTTGAATGGAGGATTTATTATTTGAGCATAATGTCTACGAGGCTATAGAAGGAGCTACAACCAGGTCAAGTGACATGGATGATACTAAGTGCAAAAATTTGAACAGAAAAACTGTTGGAAAAATTAGGTAACGGATTGATAGCAATGTCTATAATTTTGTTGCAAAGAAAACCAATGCCCATAATTTATGGAAGACTTTGGTGCAGATGTCTGACATTAAAACCTCTCAAAACGAATCTTTCCTAATAAAAAAGTTTATGAAATTGAAATATCAAGGTGAAAGTCCCATTGTAAAGCATCTGAGTAAATTTAAGGATTTATTGAATTAGCTTGGAGCAGTGCAGATGACTTTTGATGATAAAGTACAATCCTTGATATTGATGGGTTCATTATCTTTATAGCTTGGAGATAATATTAACCCACATAATTTGTGTACTTCTTATTTGTAGGTAAAATAAAGTATATTTCAATATAAACAAACTAAAAAGAGGTGTTATAGTATAAACAAACTAAAAAGAGGTGTTATAGAGCTAAAATGAAGATTCAAACAAAAGATCCTATTGAATACTCTAAAGTCATTATAGAAAGATGTTCGAATATACATAATCAATACTATTTTGATTATATCTGGAATTTTAGATAGAATTTTAAGATGATTTTAGTTGAAGAATTTTCTTAATTCATTATGAATCTCAATGTAAAATTTCATTGCAATAAAATTAGCCAATGAGTGCCAATTTTAATTTGAAGTTAGAGAAAATATGCAATTAAGTAAATTTGCAGTCTTAGGGGAAAATTGATTTTTGAGTGCCTTCCAGATGTCCAAATGCTTATTATCATATATGAATGGAAATCCAAGGTACATCCCTAACTATTCTAAATAGAATCAGAGCAAAATAAGAAGGTTTAGAGCTCTAAAAGGTGTTCCAAATATAGGTTGACATGAATAAAGGTGTTTTCTAAACTTTAAGAGTTGTATGTGGGTTAATTTTTGTAGAGATCAAGTTTTGGATGCAAGATATTTTCCAACTTGGAAGACTTTTCAAACAAGTCTCTTTTCAACCTAAAATTTGGCCAGCACATGTATAGATACCAAATTTCGACTTTCGACCAGTTTCACACCCCATATGTGGTTGCACATGTATTCTAAACTTGCCCACTTGCCCAAAAATTAGGTGCTTTTATATGGCCACTTGTTTCGAATTTTAAGCTAAAATTTTATTGGTTCTCATACTATAAAAGGTTCTTTTATAGTCAACCAAAGGATATCCAAGACTTATAGATTTTCTTTTGTAAGTTTTAAGAGGAATTTTTGGAGAGTTTAAAGGTGAAGGTAACATCAAAGGTTTAGAAAAATAAGAGTTAATTTCTCTTGCCATTAAAGCTCCTTTCTTTTAAGCTTTTAGAGCAAAAGTTGCAGCAAGCAAGGAAGGAGTTGAAACATGGATTGTTGCAAGTTTTGTGGAGTTTCATGGCTGAATTCAACAAAATAGTTCATATAACTATTTTCCTTGGTTGTTTGTTAGTTACATTTTCACCAAATTTCATTATTTTGCACTTTATAATTATGAACTAAACATCATATCTATGGCTATGATGTAGCCCTAATTATAAAGGTTCAATATTATTTTGGGATTTTATTTATGTTCTTTAATAAAGTTTATAATTCATCAATTTACTTAATGCTTTATTCTTGACAGTTTGAATAATCGGTTTGAGTAATTTGAAATAGTCTGAAAACATGATCAAATTATAATCATTTAATGATTACATTTTTATTTCAATTGTGTGAATATAAATTGAAATCTCATGCCATGTTAGAATCTTAATCTTGTGCTTAATGATATTGCATGAACATTAGGTCTTAATTTGGTTTAATCCGTGTAGCAATCTTACAACTTTTAATTATCTTTTAAATAAGTATAATGATCTTATCTTTTAAATTCCTTGCAAGTTATGTATTAAACCTAAATAATTAATGGTGAAATCATAGTTCTTATTGCATTATTAGTGGCATTTGACCTGATTTACTCTCTTATATGCAATTTATTTACTCTAGTATTTGTTTACCTTACTTACTCACCTTTAATTATTGAGCAATCGTCCAAATATTCTTTTTATTTTAGTTTAATTAATACAACAATTCAACCAAAATTTAATAATTAATTCTATTCCTCATGGGATTAGTAAACATTTTTCTCATCATTTACTTGCTAAAAGAATCATATACTTGCAAGGATTTTTACACAACACATGACGGCAAAGCTACCTGAAGAGCAAGGAATAAATCCACAATCTCAAATACTTGTTTTAAAAAAAAAGAAAAAAAAAAGCCAAAACCTAAAAAACGATGACAAACATGATGATAAGTCACATGAGAGACCTAAGCTAAGGAAGAAGTTTGCATGGTTTCATTATAGAAAGTCGGGCCATAAAAAATGTCAGTACAAACATTGAAAAAAGGAACAGAAGATGGAAAGAGATGATAAAAATAATAATAATATTATTACTACAACATCATCTAATGGAGACATCACTTTTCATTATGACAACGATTTTGTAAATATAACGCACAATATTTCTTAGTTGTTTCAGTGCCTCGTATAATGTCATATTTTACTACAACTTCTTCCTATCATATTCCAGCAACCACTGGCTACATGAAGATAGAAATGATGCAATGTGCAAGATTGCAGGTATTGGAGGTGTATGTTTGGAGACCAATAATGGATATAAGTTGATATTAAAAAATACCAAACATATTCTTGATATTAGTCTCAACCTAATATATATTGATGTACTTAATGATGAAGGCTACCAAATGCTTTGATGAAGAAAAGTGGAAACTTACTACAAGATCTTTGATAGTGGCAAAAGGTATAAAATATTGTTCTTTTTATACTTGTAAGCAAAACAACATATAAAAGTTGTGAACATAGTTTATGAATTTTTCACTGAGCTATGGCACATGAAGCTTGGTTATCTAATTGAAAATTAGATGCAAATATTATCCAAGAAACATAAAGATCTTGGTTTGAAGAATACAAATTTAAAGGTATGCACACATTGTTTAACTGATAAAAACATAAAGTTGCATTTAAAAGTTTTTCTCCTTCTAGAAAATCAAATATTTTGAATTCAGTGCATACGGATATTTATCCAATGGATGCCAAAAGTTTAAGTGGTGCTCAATATTATATCACATTAATTTATGACAAGTCAAGAAAAGTTTGGGTTTTTGTGTTAAAGGCTAAAAGATAAGTGTTGGATACTTTTAAGCAATTTAATACTATTATTGAATGAGAAACTAGAAGAAAGTTGACATGTGCTCATGCAAATAATGGTGAAAAGTACAAAGGTACATTTGAGGAGTACTACAAAGTTCATGGGATTGTATTAAAGAAGTTTGTGCTTAAAACACCACAACACAATGAGGTCACAAAGAGAATTAATTGCATGATTAATAATAGCATCAAGTGTATGCTATCTCACATAATGCTATGGCCCTTTTAGGCTAAGATAATGAGAAAAACATTGGACTTTATTAACTAGTCACCTTTCGTTCCCTTGAAAGGTGATATGCCAAAGAAGTTTTGGTTAAGAAAAGATGGTTCTTATGACTCCTTGAGGGTTTTTGGCTATAGGTCATTTTTCTATGTACCCAAAGACAAATGAACCAACTTGACAACAAAGCAAGATAGTGCATCTTTATCAAATATGGCCATGGAGAATTTAACTAAAGATTATTGCAAGTTGTTGACAAAAAGGTCATCAAAAACAAAGATATTGTATTTTTTAAATATCAAACCATTGAAGACTTTGAGAAGAATGAGAAACCAAAGTCCACCAATGAAGAAATATTTGTTCCAACACCTTCACCTATAAGACATGATAATGAGAGGGGAGATATTCAAGAAGCTAACAACAATGCCAATATAGATGATCATCCTATCAATAGTTTGCCTATAGATGTAGATAAACAAGATGAAGTAAACATTCCAAAGACACTAGTTGAACCTCATTCAAGAAGATCTATAAAGGTAACACAACTTTCTAGCTTGTATCCACCTCATGAGTACAAAATGATCACAGATGGGGTAGAATCAGATAGCTAGAAAAGGCTATGGCAATTGAGAAGAAAAATGAATGAATATATGCCTTGCAAGAAAAGATGAAACCCTTGTATGGGAATTACACATATGATTTGGTAAAATTACTAAATGGTAGAAGAACTCTAAGAACAAATGGGTTTCAAGTTAAAGACTCAATAGAATTGCTCACGACCAAAAAGAATAAGGCAATGCTAGTCATGAAGGCATTCAACCAAAAATAGGGAATGGATTTTTACGAAATCTTTTCACCTATAGTAAAGATGTCTTCTCTCATAGTTGTTTGGGTTTAACAATCAATCAAAATCTAGAGATTGAGTAAACTGAAGTGAAGATTATCTTTCTCCATGGGGAATTTAGAGTAAGAGATTTATATGGACAAACTTGAAGGATTCAAGGTTAAAGGAAAAGAGAATCTTCTCTATAGGTTGAAAAAAAGCTTAGATGGGCTCAAACAAGCACCATAATAGTGGTATAGAAAATTTGGATCCTTTATGGAAGATCACAAGACTAACTCAAGTGCTTGTGTACGTGAAGAAATTTTTTTATGGTAATCTTATCATTCTTCTGCTTTATATTAACTATATGTTAATCGTGGGTTATAATGCAAGTAAAATTGAAAGGTTGAAAAAGGACCTCAATAAATCCTTTGCCATGAAGGATTGAAGATTGACAAAACAAATCATTAGCACGAATATTATTCATGACAGGGAGAATGGAAAACTTTGGTTATCTAAGGAGAGGTATATTGAGAAAGTTTTGAAGACATTTAACATGAACAAGGCAAAACCAATTATATTTCCATTTACGGGTCAAGCTTAGTTGAAAACAATATCTTATAAATAATTAATGGAAAAGTGTTTTATGCATCAATAGTGGATAGTTTGATGTATGCTATGGTATGCATAAGGCTCAACATTGCTCATGCAATTGGTGTATTTAGTTGGTTCTCTTCAAATCTCAAATATGTCAGAGGTACTTTTAAATATCATCTATGCTTTGGAGATGGAAAATTTATGTTGGTTGGATACATAGAAACAAACATGGCTAGTGATGTTGATTCTAAAAAGTCCACATCGAAGTATTTGATTACTTTTGCAGGGGGAGTTGTGTTATGGCAATTAAGATTACAAAAATGTGTTACTTATTGAAAGTTATAAAGAAGTTTTGTGGATGAAGACATTCATAAAAGAATTCAACCAAAAACAAAAGAAATTTGTTCTATACTACAATAATAAAAGCGTTATCAATAAAAATCCTACTTTCCATTATAAATCAAAACACATTAATATGACATATCATTGGATTAGGTATGTACTAAAAAGGAAGCTATTGCAAATTGAGAAGATTCATATCGATGAAAATAGCTCAATTATTGATGACCAAAGCTTTACTTATAGAAAAAGCTTAAGATTTGCAAACAGGTTGTAAGTTTAGGAAGCCCTCCTTCGCATAAGTCGTGAAGGGGAGATTTATTGAGTTACCCCTCCTATACATGGAGGAGTTAGGCCCACATGAAATGAGCGATCCCAAAGACAATGACATGGAAGATGGATGTCCAAGCTAACATGGAGAACCAAGTTGTACTCCTTTTTCTTCTAGTATAAATAAGTGTGTTTGGTAGCATAAAAAGAGCACACCAAATGAAGAAAAGGAAGCCCAAATGAAGGATTGTAGAGAGAAAATGAAAGACTTAAAGAACAAAGAGAGAAAAAGAAAAAATAAATAGAAAATAAAAGAGAAAGTTAATTTCTTTTACCAATAGTCACGAGAGAGAATAGTAGTAGCTTCCATTTTATCCAATAGTTACACATTAATTAACTCTTTTAAATATTCCTTTTTCTAAATTGTTTTCTTTGTATATGATATACCAATTATATGATATTCAAACTTACTAAATTGATGAATATTTGTTTATGTTATTATTTTGTTAATAGTGGATGAGCTTATGGATTGATTTACATGGTTTTCTCCTTTTATTTTAAAGATTTCAACATAAATTTTTCATGTTATTTCTATTCAATTTTTATTTTCATTATTATTTTTTATTAGTTGTTGTCTTGCCCATTTAATTGCACAAAGAGGGAAACGGATATTTCTTTTTTATGTTATTTATTAGTGTTATCTATATAATTTTTTTCCAACATACTTTAATGGCATTTGTTATTTAAATTAGAGTTGTGTTATTTATTATAAGAGGAATTATTATTGACATGGTTATCATTCATTGGTTGTAATTAATTATATATTAATTTTGTGATTCTCAAAACCTAATTTGGGAAAGAAAACATTTCTGAAAAACCAATTAAATTATCAAATGACATATAAGTTATACTAATAATAATTAACATTGGTGACAAATAACATTTTTCCTTAAATAATGGTTAGTTTTCTCACATAACTACAATTACAAGCTTAAAATAAGGGGGGAAAAAACTATTACAAAATTAAAGAATAAAAAATAGAAATATATTTCAAACTACATATTTATAGAATGAGATCCGTTTTGATAAACAATTTTTTTATTACCATAAATGATTTCAGATTTTTCTAATGTTGATCTCCTAATCCAAAAAGAAAAACTAAAAAATATATATTACATAACCAACTTAAATAATATGCTTGCAATTTATATTAGCATATTGTCCTTTATATTTTTTTCCATTTTATTAATCCTCCTATATATAAATCACCAACTGGCATAAAATTGTCATGTTATTGTTGTTTATCCCTAATGTTAGTACATTTTATCAGTGGTGTGTCAGTCACATGGTTTTGTTAATTGATGTGGCTTCCTTGTGATCTCTTATTTTCCTTACATATTGTTTGCTAAAGTTTAGTTTAATATTGACCATGTATCTCTTTTTTATTAGAGACTTGTTCTACTAGTATTATGACAAGTTAGATCTTTTCAGGTGATATATAAACCTGAAGATTGGTTCCGCATCTATTTTAAGCTTCATTTTACTTAATCCTAATGAAGATCAACTACGTTTCCTCTCAAACTTTCTTTCTAGAAACTTAATCCTTGATTTCTAGGTTTTTCATCAGTTTCACTAGGCATCAAAGCTTTTGAATCCATGGTGAATTCAAATCCAATCCTTCCTATCTCTCTATTTCCAAGCAATATAATAAAGTTAGATGATTTGAATTATTCCTTGTAGAAATTGTAGGTTCTACCGGTGATCAAAGGGCATAAATTTATAAAGTTCTTGCATTTCTCTTCATATGATAAATATCTCAAAGGAATACTATAACAGCCCACCTCACCGCACTTATTATGAGATTTTTTATTTAGAGTTTTCTAAGAGGTCACTTATTCTAGGATTGCTCTCACCTAAGCATGCTTAACTTAGGAATTCTTTTGAACTTTAAAACTAACCACTCTGAAAATGCCTCACTACTATGAAAGTGACTATTATTATATTTGAATTATCCTCTATCTACACTCGAACGATGTAGGATTGGACACCAAGTTACCTGCCAATGCCTTGCACATGCCCACGTTGGTCGTCACAAATACGCCATGACTACAATTCATCTTATGTGACTTCCAACAACACTATTTCAAGTTATTTTATTCATGATCAAGACAATTAGAAGGTTTAAGCCTAATTTATTGTTGGATAATTACATGGTACAATTGCACGAGAAGTTATTGGTCACTCTCTTAGAAAAGATTAAACATATAAGATTTGGAATGCAATTACATATCATTATGTAGCTCAATCTCTAATTAGGGTTCTTTGTTACTAAAGTTTGATGCAGAACACCAAGAAAAATAGTCTTTCTATGGATGGTTACATTCTCAAGATAAAGGATTTGGCTAGAAATTTAATAGCTATTAGTGATAATGTCACTAAAACCAATTTGTTGATGTACATTCTTGGAGGTCTCAATCCCAATTTTTAATCTATCTCAACAATTCTAGAGGTATGACTCGAAAAATATTATTTAGAATAAATACAACACCATCTCTTAACATTGAAATCCAAATTAGAAGAGCAAAATTCAAATATTCATTATGATGTTACGCATAGAGCTGCTTTAGTTCTGTTAATCCCTCTTCTGGTCATGGTTATTACAAGACTCAACTTGTTTCATGGTCCTAGATTATCAATTATGACTTATCTTGGGTTTAGAATAAAAATCGTTATTCGATGCAACCAAGTTATTCATAGTATAATTGCTCTCCTTTGGGCATTATAGATTTTACCAATAGAGTTTTCAATTTAATGCCTACTTCACTTATTAATTGAGGTTATGGTTTTGTCACCAAGAGGCAAAGATCTAGGTTTCTTTGGTAGAGGCAATGGACATTCTAAACCAACTTGTTAGCTCCATGGTCTTTATGCACATGTTATAGCTCATTATTATTGTCATTTTGGTTACAATTTTATAGGACCTAATGCTTTTACTGGTTTTTCTCCTCGTAATGTTCAGTATGGTTTTACCACTCAACCACAAGCTTCTTTTGTTCCTTATGTTACCTATGTTCTCCCGCACTCATCTGGGAATAAAATTCTTTGTCCACTACTCATTCTCTTTCAAGTTCCTATACTCATGCAATTTAATGCTCCTTATCCAACATCAATGGTATGTTTTCTTCTAGTAGAGCGTAAGACTATCCCTTATCTCCTCGACCAACCGCAATAATTCCTTCTTCTTTTATAAATCTTAGCTATTCACCTAGTAGATCTCCTTTGACTCTTTTCCCTTCATAGAGCGATATGGTTCACTCAACTTCATCAATTTAAACTATGATTACTTTTGCACCGATGGTAGTCATATTTGAAAAGTTTGTTGGGAATTGTTAGCTTGTTTCTCCCATGACCTTGATTGATCCTACTCAGTATCATGATTGTGGTGCCATAAATCATATTGCAATTGATGGAGAAGTGCTTTTGGAGAAAATTGAATACAAAAGTAATAACAAATTAATGGCTGGCAGTGATCAATATCTAGCTATTACACATATTAGTAGTACTTTTTTGCCAACTAGTTCTACTACCATCAAGCTTCTAAATGTTTTGGTTATCCATACTATTGTAAAGAACCTATTAAGTGTCCCATGATTGGAAAAAAACAATGCTTTACTATTGAATTTACTGCTTTCTCTTGTGTTCTTGAGGATCATTGAAGGATTTCATTTCTAAAAGGAGTGCTTAATGAGGGCTTATATAGATGCTTCTTCCTAATGAGTGTTGTCATACAAGCTTGATATCTTCACCTAATATTGCTTCTAGTATTGGTTTCTATACTCAATGTCATCCTTTTGGAACATCATTAAGTTCTTTTTCACCAACTTCTACTGTTATTTCTCCATATGTTAATGATAGACTCAAGTCTACTGTTGGTCCTGCCAGTTATTATACTACAAGTTTTTCTCTTACGATGAACTCTAATAAAGTGTTCTCTTGTAATTCACCTTGTACTTAGTTTATTTCTAGTTCTAAATTTATTTGTAATGAAGTTTCAAATCTTTCTTATAATACTCTTTGTTCACAAAAATCTATTGATTGTAAAAATTCATCTAAAACTTATACTTCTTTTCTATTAATAAAAGCAATGCTATTTCTACTTTGCCTATTTCTTATTCTTATTCTAATTGTTCGAATTATTTGCTCTCTTTTCAAATTCTAAATCAACTACTAATATCAATATTTTGCATCAATGACAAGGCCAACCACCTTTATAGGTTCTTTCAAAAATTTTAAGTTTTTATCATATGCCTTCTTCACACAATTTGTCTTTCTATGATGCCTGTAAATTTGTCAAACAACACCTCATCTCCTTTCCTTCCTCTATCTCATGAGCTTTAACTCCTCTTGAATTGATTCATATAGACTTCTACGGGCCAACTCCTATCAAATTTGTAGAAGATTTTCACTACTTTATACAATTATTGGATGATCATACTCGATATGTATGGCTCTATCCTCTAAAACTCAAATCTAAAGTTTTTATTTATATATGTTCATTAAATTCCAAACCATGGTTGAAAGAACCTTTGATAAAAAAATCAAAACTATTCTAGCTGATTGGGTAAGTGAGTATTGTTCCTTCTTGTTTTTTCTTACCAAAACTGGAATCCAATTTTATCATCCTTGCCCTTATTTGCATACTCAAAATAGTAAAGTTGAGTGCAAACACATACATATTATTCAAGTAGGTCTTAGTTTGCTTGCTCATGCTCTTATGTCTCTTGCTTACTAGTAAGTGAGTGTGTTGTTTTTATTATCAATCGATTACCCACTCAAGCCTACAAAATCAAATCCCATATCAACGTTATTTTTAAAGAACTCTTGATTATCATGAAATTGCATATGTTTGGTTGTATATGTTAAGCCTTTCTACAACCCCATAACAATAATCAATTTCATTTCCATACACAAATGTGTGTTTTTCTTGGTTGTAGTTCTTATCAGAAAGGCTATAAATGTCTTTATCATTCAAGTCATATCTACAGTTCTAGGAATGTAGAATTCAATGAATCTGATTTTCCTTTTTACTCTTATCTTGTTTCTATGTTATTCATCAGATTTAAAATCCTACTCTCTTACCAAAGAATTTGCATTATTCATCAGATTCAAAGTCCTACTCTCTTACCAAAGAATTTGTATTATTCATCAGATTCAAAGTCCTACTCTCTTACTAGAGAATTTGATGAAGTCTCATCTATTTCTCACATGGTTTTATATTGATCATCTACTACTACTACTACTACTACGACATCTTCTTCCGACAATATTTCACCATTTGTTTCTTCTCCATCCTCTTTCTTGCTCTTGTCTCTACTTCAGTTTCTCCTTCCTTTCCACCTTCTCCTCCTTTTATTTATTCACAAGTTGATTTGCTTAATTTTTCTCCTCTTCTTCCCTTTAACCTGTTCTTTCTTCACAATATTCATCTTATGACCACTTGTTCTAAAGTTGATATTTTCAAACCGAAATCCTTTGTTGCTACCAATCATCCTTTACCTACTACTAGGTTTTCTTCTTCTTCTAATCCTACTACTTTGTCTCAAGCTTTGTTCTACCCTCATTAAAAGAATACAATGACTTTAGAATTTAAAGCCCTTCGACGTAATAAGACATGGAGCTTAGACCCTTATGTTCCTAGGATGCGTGTAGTCAGGAATAAATATATATTTTGAACCAAGTACAACTGAGAGACTGAGAGATTGTTTGGTTGCAAAAGGTTTTGACTAAACAATTACTATTGACTATATTGAGACTTTTAATCCTGTCATTAAGCTAGCCATGATAACGATTGTTCTTACTTTAATCTTTTCTAACAATTGGGAGGTTAGACATTTTGATTTTGACAATGCCTTTCTTAATCTGGGGACTTAAAAAAAGGTAGTTTACATGGTTCAAACTGAAGGTTTTATTGATTCCTGTTACCCTACACTTTTCTACAAGCTCTCTATGGTCTTAAAAAAAACCGTCGAGCTTGGTTTGACAAACTTAAGACTCTTCTTCAAGACATTGGTTTTCGAAATTCATAAGCTAATACTTCTTTATTCATCTTGAAAACAGTATCGGCATATGCCTTGCTCTTGGTTTATGCGGATTATATTTTGTTTTTCAGGCAATAATCCTATTTATTTAACCAACTTAATGACGCAATTAGATTCTATCTTTTCTCTTAAAGATTTGGGCAGCCTCTATTATTTTCTTTGTGTCCAAGTGACTCGTACAAGCTCTAATATGTCCCTGTGCTGTGCCTGGTCAAATATGTTTGAGATTTATTATAGAAGACTAAGATGAATGGTGCTAGACTTATTTCATCACCGATGCATTCTAGCAAGAAGTTATTTCTGTTTGATAGTGATCCTTATGATGAGTCTGCTGCTTACAAAAGTACTGTGAGAGCTTTGCAATACTCGTCACTTACTCCGCCAAATATATCATATTCTATTAGTACCTTGAGTCAATTTCTTCATGCTCCTACTATTAATCAGTGGGAAGCTTGTAAACATATACATCGATACTTGAAAGTTACTCTTCATTATGGCTTAAAGTAAACAACGAACAAAATTCTCCAAGTTTAAGGCTTTGCAGATGCAAATTGGGCTGATACTATTGATAATTGTCATTCTGTTAGTGGATATTGCATCTATTATGGTACAAATCTAGTTTCCTATAGTTCCAAGAAATGGCATGTAGAGGCTCGCTCTAGTACTGACGTAGAGCGGCTCGCTTTTGCCCACATTACCTCTGAAATTTGTTGGCTTCAAAATTTAACAGCAGAGATTTAGTTTAAGCTTTATTGTCCTATCGTGTAGAGTGACAACACTGGAGTTGCTGCTTTAGCTGGTAATCCTATTTTACATGCCCAAGTTAAACATATTGAAAGCGACTTATAATTTTCTAAAAGTAATTCAGAAGACTTTGGAAATTAGATACATACCTACAGAAGATCAAGTGGTTGCCATCTTTACGAAACCACTTGGTATAGCTAGATTTCTTGCTCTTCGAAGTATGCTCAATATTGCAGATACTAAAGACTAATATTGTTCTTGGTACATATCTTTCAAGGAAGAAGCTTGCTTTTGCGCGGGCGTATTGGTGCAGCTATTAGCTTATTCATCCTATTGTTTTTGTGTGAAGAAGGTACCTTACAGAGACTGATACAGAGGCTAAAGAGGTTTATTAAAGAAGCGTGCTTTTATGGGGGCATGTTATGTGTTTATGAGTGGTGTGCCAGTCACGTGGAGGTGGCTTTCTTGTGATGTCTTATTTTCCTTACATACTATTTGTTATAGTTTAATTTAATGTTGATCACGTGTCTCTTTTTTATTAGGGAATTTTTCTATTAGTTAATGTGGTTATAATAGATTAGATCTCTATATAAAAATTGAGACTGGTCTAGCATTTATTATAAGCTTCATTTTACTTAATCCTAATGAAGTTTCACTACATTTTCTGTCAAACTTTCTCTCTACTAGAAACTTCATCTTCTACCTAAATTTTTAGGGTTTTCATCAATTTCACTCCTAGCAGTACTGACGAAGAAGAATATATATGGTCATATAGATAATAATTACGCTTTTTTTTTTTTCCCCAAATCTAATTTGCTTACTCTCTTTTTAACTGCTTTATTAAACTCAATTTGAAAGGCAAATTAAAAACGAATACCTGACGTCCAATATCTTCAGCAACAGGGGTTGTTCCATCTAAGTGGAGAAGCATAGAAGATTTCAGCTGTACCAAAATAGCTAGTTAAAAATATTGTAACTTTTTATTTCGCGATCAAAAATTATTATAAGTTAATTAGGAATTCTGACTTGTATAGTAGTTAGGATAGAAATAAAAAGTTAAAAGTAAATTAATTACTACCTGATTACGAGCACGGATAACATCAACTTCCGAAACTCGATAAATTAATTTTGTTATTTGGTACATTATCGCCTGGGATAAATCCTCTAAGCAATCTGGCTGAATATTCATGGAAAAAAAAAAAATTAAAATCAGTCAGAATTAAACTTTTGCGAGAGACTAAAAATAAGTGAAATATTATAAAATTTAATTAATATTATTACCTTTGCAACAGCATAGACACCAAAGAGGCCTGTATCTGAATAGTTGGTGCTAAAAGCCGCCATGCTTTCTGCTAATTCGTTAATGCTGACCTTCTGTGCAAGCTCTGAACTATATATAGTATCCAACATTAATTAGGGAACGTGGAACTAATTATTTTATTTTAGTTTTGGATAAGAAAATATGGAACTAATTAACTACGGGATAAAAATATTTGTAAAATATATAAAAATTAAAAGTCCAACCCCATGTGTTTTCCGGCCCCAGAAGTTTTGTCCCAAGAACTAAGCACGGTCTGCATCACCATCAAAGCAATGGAATCTGGATCCGTGTATGATGCTCCTTCGAATGCAATAGCAAATTGTGCCAGAGGAGCATCGTCATCAATTATTCGAACCTAGAATTATTAATTAATTATTCAATTAATATTTTAATTCTATAAAATGAAAAAAAAAAAAAAAAAAAAGAGTAAGCCTGCTTGTAAGGTTATATATAACCTCAGAGCCAGTGAAAATTGTTGGTTGATTTGCAACCCACTGAAGGCTTGTGTTTGGATTAGCTGAGAGCTTTGTAAACAACTTCTTCACTTGCTCCACAATATCTTCATGCCTCACAGCTCCAACTCCACAAATTACCTAATTAATTAAGCCTCATTGTTAAATGACAATGCATGATTATATATATATATATATATATAACACAACAGTTCGAATTATGGGAAGGTATTTTTAAACTGTTTAAATTGATAAAATATAAAATGGATCATTTCAAATTAGTGAATCATATGTCATATCAAATACATGTAATTGAACCATTTTAAATAATTGAATCCATTTATTTTTAATTTAAAAAGTTAAAAATATCTTCACTTGAACATTATTGTATAAAATCAATCATCTATTGATTTTGAGTTTTAATACCATTAATATACTCAATATAAGTTGTCTCACTTAGCCTACTGGATAATTTTAATATTTATGTATGACTATGTTTTTTTATTTATTTATTTTTTATTTATTTTTTTTGGGGGGGATCAGGGTATGAATATATGTAATTGACTGATGAAGAAAGTGATGATTAATTACCATTCTGTGGGCAGCGTAATGGGTGGAAACATAATCTTGAAGATCTGCTTTGGTAATCTTTTTAATATTATTTACGGGTCCCAGAATGGTTCTACCCAGAGGACTGTACTGGAATGCAGTTGCATGCAAATGATCAAATATAACTTCCTCAGCCTGCATCTCCACCTACGCATAACACACACAACATATTCACATGACTTTCAATTGATCCAAACATTTCTGCTTTTCCATTAATTAATTCCAATAATGTCATATATAATTTTATTCTATTTGGTGCTGTCCACTAGACATGGATATTGACGCCAAGCATAATTTAGGCATTATCGTCCAGTAGGTATAAATTATATATATATATATTGTGGATATTTGGTTCCTATTCCCTATCATAATAATGTTTATAATAATGTGGCCGCGCTACATCAAAAAATATTGGAGATGAAAATATCAAACAAAATATTATCAAATATGAAACGCTCGTATTGTGATCATAGAGGATCAACACTAATTTTGCAAAATTATATATATACTCATATTTTGGCAAAATTTTATATATATATTATATATTAGGTGTATGGATATATAATTATGTTATAGCATACGTTAATTCTACGTTATAAAGGGTGTGCCACTAATTTATTATGGATAAAAAAATTCGAAATCCAATGTTGACAATAGATTGGTAACACGCTATATATATTTATAATGCGGGATTGATGCCTTTTTCTGGGAAAATTATATATATATATATACACATATGTATACCTCTTCCTTCTCCTGAAGAATAATACCACGCTCTTGATCGATCAGAGCCTCATCCATGCACGAATTCTGCAACATGTCGGCCAATATATCCAAAGCCATCGGAACTTCTTCCCCCATCACCTTCACATAGTAAGTCGTCTGTTCCCTCGACGTGTAAGCATTCAAGTAGCCTCCCATGTTCTCCACTTCCTCCCACAATGCCTTCCCGGACCTCGACTTGGTCCCGTTCAAGATCATGTGCTCCAGGAAGTGCGCGACACCGTTGGTCTCGTCGGTCTCGAACCGAGAACCGGCGTCTACCCAAACGCCGACGGTGGCTGTTTTATCCCACTGAGTCGATTGAGTAGCGACTCGAAGGCCGTTAGGGAGGGTGGTGATTCTGGTTCTTGGGGACGAGAGGATGGGAGTGAGGTCCAGGGAAGATGTTGGGTGCGGGGAGGTGTAGCGGAGGAACCGTGGGTCCGGGTGATCGAGACGTTTGATCTTGGTGTTGATGGAGTTGGAAAGGCGGTCGTACTGCATTAATGTGGGGTCCTGAGGTGGTGGTGGAGAACGGTGGAGGAGAGATGAGGCGGAGCGAGTTGAGCCGTTGGATAGAGAGAGGAGGGATAGAGAAAGAGTGGTTCTGGTAAGGTGGCGGATTATCGCCATGGAGATGTGGTTTTGTGTTCTTTTGAGTATTGTAGAGAGAGCAAAAATGGAGAAAAGAGTGAGAGAAGGTGATGAAGATAGGGATAGAGAATTGTGTACGTGGAGATGGTGGAAATGGTCGTCTGACCGAGAGTGAGCGGGATGTAATGGGTGATCAACATGTGGAAGAGAGCTGAGTTTGCCAAGTCAAACTGCCTGTGACTTGTCATTGCTGAGATTTTATTTCTAATGAGTAAAATATTACATTTTATTCTAAAGAAAATGAATATTTATCATCCATGGGTCTGGTTCACATTTTCCATTTACATTTTTAATTTTGAAAAGTAAAAAAAAATAATAATAATAATTAAAAATTTTAATTAGGTATCATTTGTTAATATGTTTGGTTTTTATTTTTTTCTATTACACTCAATTTAATTTACCTACTTTAGTTGTTTGTTAATATTATTTAGTGATAATTAAATATTTCACTAGCTATATATCTAAGGATTAAAAAAATATATAAAACACGATTTGTAATTGTGTTGCTTTTTTTTTTTATTATCATTTATAGCTAATTGATATATCTAACAAATTTTAATTACGACTTATTAATACTAACAAACTGTTGAATTAAACAAATTATACATAATCTTGAAAGAAAAAAGAAAAAAAAAAAAAACAGAAACTGAATATGTTAGCAAGCAGCTAATTGCATGTTAATTTCTTGTTGGTGATCACCATTAGTGAACAAAATAGAGTTACAATCCTAAAAGATAGTATGATTTTTGGAACAAAAATTTTGAGCGTAATTTGTATGATTTTGCACACAATTGCACGGTTCCAGTTCTAGCAGAGTAATACAATGGTTTAAGGTGAAAAATACATTGTTTTCAGAATTTGGAGACTTGAAACTGAATATTTAAAGTGAAAATGTTTGAAAGCTCAAAAGCCATTAGTGAAAAAACCAACAAAGTATCACATCATATATTTTGATAAAGAAATAAATTATATATATATATATATATATATAGTTCTTTAAACTTACGTATATATGATATGTAGTTGCTAAATAAAAAAGCATGGAAAGTAATGAATCAAAATGTATAATTAATTTATTAAACGATGCAGTAATATTTAATTAATTTTTTTATTTATTTATTTATTGAAGTGTTCGTTTATTTATATTTAAATTATATAAATATGTTAATCAATGTATAATTTGAGCCAATATTTTGATACTTGTTAACATTTCTTATATATAATTTTAAGTGTTAATTGCAATTTAATATACACAATCTAATTTTGAAATTTATATGTTTGGATTTTAAATTTATTGTGTTTTGATCTAATTAGGTTTTTAACAAACGGCAATCAACAATTTGGGGATATTAATAACAGTTTAAAAAATAAAAAATAAAAGGTCTAAATTACCACAATTGGTTAAATATAACAAAATCATTAATCACCATTAGCAAATTCAATTGAATCAAAATGCAATGAATTGAAATTTGAAGGTTTGAATTTAAATATTTTAAATTTAAAGATAAAAAATGCAACTACTCAAAATAGAAGATATTAAAGTTTAATTTCAATTTGAAAATTAAAATATTCATTTATGTTAAGCATTTCAATTAAAAATGTATTTTTGTGATTTATATATATATATATATATAGTCAGTCTATGGTGCGGACAGTTCTCATGCGGACCATAGTATTGGTGACGATTTTTCATAATATTGGTGACGATTTTCTAAAAAACCGTCGTTAATACTATAAAAAACCGTCACTAATACTACGGTTCTCATACGGACCGTCCTCACAATAAAATTTCCATATATATATGTATGTATATATTTATAACACTCAGTGTATAAATATATGGTTTAGTGTTAGTTTCATGAAACTTTAATATAAAACGTAACAAAAGACACATGCTTGTATAATGTTGTAACAAAAGATTAAAGAAAAGGCTAAGGATACCTCGCTACTCTACCATAATTGTTATTTTCATTATACATAAAAGCTAAAATTTGGAATCCTAGCAGTTCACATGATAAATATTTTTAATAATTATTCTTTTAAAACGAAGAGTCTGCAGATCAAAATGGGAAACAAACTTAAAGTTAAGCAGATCAAAATGGGTAACAAACTTAAAGTATTATGTAAAAAGAAAACACTAATTGATTAGAATAATGTTAGGAATGGGTTTGGTTTTGTTATGATTGTTATGTGCTTTTTGGATTTTGAACATGATCTATCGTCAGTAACGCCGCAGACACCGCACAAAAGGACAAAGCCTGTGGTTAATTCGAATGGGTCACGTCTTTATAAATCCCTATCAGTACCATGTTTGCAGGTTTCCATTTTTCCAGCCCACAGGTGACAGTGGTTAGGCGTCTAACATCCACCAAACAATATTATTGGTGTCTTGTAGCCTACTTCTTTACGAAGATTTAAGAAATTCCCCTGTTCAATTCTCGTGATGATTTTTTTCATCATCAATTATGAGATTGAATTAGAAATTGATATTTAAAAATATAATTAAATTTTAAATATTATTTAAATTTTATTTTGTACTTTTTAATATATTGTTATATTTAAAATATTTTGAAATCTTAATTTTTAAAATAATTGAAAATTAAGAATAAAAGTTTTTGATATAAAAATCATCAAGATATTATTATGATGAGAGATTGAATGCATGAAGAATGATACTCTCCATTAATTTACATGAGGATTTAATATATTTTGTTATCTTAAAATGTCACTTCAATTCAAGATGGATAGTTTAATATGCTTCGTTTCAATTCAGATAGTCTAATATTTTTCCTTTCAATTTTCTCATAAAATGATTCCTTATTGGAATCCCACCAACTTCAATATCTTAAAAAACCAAAAAAAAAAAAAAAAAAAGGTTCAATCTGTAAAGTGCAAGACCCCAAATTTGACATCATCGCCGCCTGTGCCTTATGTTTATCACGCTGCTGCTACCGCCACCGTTGAGTTCATAAAGAGCCGCTCTGCCAAACTAAAGCCACCTTGACTCCTTAGATTTTTTATTTTTTATTTATTTTACCAAACCGAACAGTTTTGTTTCGTGTGAAGCTGAACTGAACCCACCATCGAATGATGACTGAATGGGTTTGGGCCTTGGCCAGACCACTCTTTTTTTTTAAAATTTAATTTTGTCAAAAGTATATATTTTCTTCAAAATTAAAATATTTATTAAATTATATATTAAAATAATATTAATTAATATATTTAAATATTAACATAAATTTTAAATGACAACTAAATTAATAAAATAAATTAATTAAATATTATCACATTATCTATTAATGAATATTTTAATAATTTAAATGTATTAAATATTATTATATTATTTATTGTATCATTATCTATTAAATATTATTGTTTTTTCTTACTTGCAATAATTTGAATTTGATGTTATTAATTTTTTTTGAAAGATTGTTATTAACAAATTAAATTATTGAAAAATATAACCAATATTATAAACACATAACTCAAAATATCAAAAAATTATATATATATATATATATATATTTTATACAAAACTGATTTTTTAGGAACTATACTGATTTTTTAAAGAACTATTTCATCATTTATTCTAGAAGATATGATGACACAAACAACAAAAATAAATCTTATACGGATTTATCCATTTAATTTTAAATGTTAAAATACTAAAGCTAATTTTAAAAAAAGAGAGATAAGCATTTAAATTTATATAGGATATCCAATTTTTAATGCCAATATCAAAAATATTTTCCAAGTTAAATTGAAAATAGTTTACAGCATAATATTATATATATATATATATATTCATTTAATTCATTAAAAAAAATAAACTGGACCAAACAATTTAATTTTATTATTATTATTGGAAGAATAGCTATTGCCATCTTAACTGACCTCAAGAGCAACAAAAGAACATGGTTTTTTAATGAAATTAACTGAACTTGTTAATAAAACCAAACGGAACTAATTAAATTTGGTTGGTTCAATGGATTTTTACCCACTTCTATTTTCAACAATATAATGACCATAGTGATACTGGTAACAGTTTTGTGACAAACTAAGCTTAGACTTAGAGAGGGGCGAAAATGGTAGTGTTGTGACTGTTAGGATTCTGTTACCAACTTAAGGATGTCCTACCCTGTTTTAATTGAAGTGAAAGGACCCAAACAAAAAAAATAATAAATAATAATAATAATAATAATCTAATAAGGCCTGGAGTGAATTGGCATGAAAGTAAAGTATTAGCAAAGGGTATTAGTTATGAGATTGATCTAATCAAGATTACTATCACTAAAACCACTCTTGAATTCAAGCATTGAGATTGATTAAAACCATTTAAAAGTTTTACTTCCAATTATATACCCTATATCTTTCAATTTGTTACAATGTAGTACGACATTTTTACTTTTTTATTTTTTTTTATCATCCGAAGCTAGTTGATTGATAATCTTAACTAGTTTCTAAATCGACTTCGAAATAGGCAACACCATTTTCAAAAAAGCTACCTTTACTTCTGATTGCAAAGTTCCGTTAGAAATTCAAGATATTATCCTACATTTCTTCAATACATTGAATAAGTAAAGGGTATCGTTTGAAAAGAAAAAATTTTAAAGGTCTCAATGGATATTAAACAGAATTAGAAGGCAGTAAAACATTTTTTTTTTTTTTATTGACCTAAATATTTGGTGAGTCAAATCTATCAGATTCCTAACCGGCAAAAAGTTAAAGCTTGGTAAGATTCTAGAAAGAGTAATGCTATTCATTATTATATGTATGGTTAACAATTGACATAGCATTATGTTCGGACCAACTATTTTTCCTATATTATAATAAATAATAATAATTGTATATTTGGTGATAAATGAAGCAATTAAAGGTATGAATAAGGCCACCTTTTTAGTTTATGAAATATTATTAATCTTGAAGCACTTAAGAATCTGCAAGATTAATTTTTTTTTTCGGAAGGTTATTTATGATTTATATAGTAATTTCAGAACCAGAATAAAGTTAGAAATTCATTTTGAAAATAATAAATATCTCTTTGAATAAAGGCATGAATAAGGCCACGTTAATTTTTTATGTTGGATTTGGAAAATTAAAGGTGATTAGTAGCTATTTATGGTTATTTATTTGAATTTAATTCAAGTAATAAAACGAAATATTTCATTCAGAAATAAATATTTGATTTGGAGAATTACAGATAATATACCTTTATTATAGATTCTTCATTCAAAATACATGATTTTCCTTATTAAGCTTCGGGGACTTTAGCCTATAATTCGACATTGAGGCAAGAAGAAGGGACCTTCTTCTAGACACATTCTCAAAGACAAAAAATCTGCCAAATTCTATACAGACATACTCCTAAATTTTTACTTTCTTATTTCCTTTAAATTGTATTGTTTTGTAACTTTTAAAACAATCTAGTGCATTTGTTCTTGTTATTTCTATAATTTTTCAGTTCAATAACATAAAATATTTCTTTTATTAATATATTCAATTTTCTAGTTCATTTTTTATTTTGATTTCTTATCATTTTTATTTTTTATTGAGTTCTTTGTATTTTACATTTGAGTTCCTAATCTCCTTTCTCGAAAGATCTATTTTTAATTGTTTATCTTTGTTATTTTTTATTTGAGTCAAGTTTCTTTTAAAATCCTTTATTACAAGGCATTAAAAAAATCTCAGATAGGAAGTTCTTTACAATATCTACAATAGTTGGATTTTTGTTATATTTATGTTTTGTGCACAATATATTAAATTTACCACTTTTGTATTTGTTACTTGGAATGCATTGCCTATTTTCCTCTAATTTTAATTAGAGTGGCAATGCCTGCACACGTTAAAGAAATGTCCAAATTACGTGGTATATGTAAAAGTACCAAACATATTTTTGGGATGTCCAATAGGACCTACTTGATATCAACCAAGATGGCAGTGATGAAATCTGGTAGCAGTTCCAAAAATCTTGTTATAGAAATGGGGTGGTAAATATTTTTTAAAAAATGTTATTCTTTTGAAAATTAATTTTTCTAGTGATAATTTTACCTTATTTTTAAATAACAGGATTGGTTCTGAGATCCTTTGCAGACTCTCAAAGTGGTTTCAATTAGAAAAATCCCATTGAATCGATACCAAAAGCCTAATGGGACTTTCTCATGAAATGGATATAATCTAATATTATAAATAAAATATCATAAACACTATTAATAAAATTTTCATAAAATCATTGTCATAAACGTTAAGAGTTCTAATTCGAGAATCAAGAGAAAGGAAAAAAAGAAGAAGAAAAAAGTCATACATATTAGATTAATAAACAAGAGTAATTTAAAAGATACAAAAGTTAAGAGTCAATAAAAGACAATATAAATGATAAATACAACGAAAGTACATGAAAAGGAAAATATATCAATAATAGAATAACAGCAGCGATAAAAATATGAAATGATGATATGCTACGAAAATGATGAAAATGCCAAATATAATGTGCATTCGAGAAACAGTTTAAAAATATAAAACTATGAGATAAACTCAATAAGTGGAATAGAATAATAATATGAAAATAGTCATCTAATTACAAAACTTTTCACCAAAGACCCAACTTTCACTCTTTTAAAAAGTTTTCCTCTTTAAAATTATTTTACAAAATCCAACTTGTATCCTAAGTCAATGTCATAAATAAGCATTTCATAACTAAAGAAATTTAAAATATCGTTAACTAACTAAAACATAAATCATTTTAATGTTAAACAATAAATAATGTAATCATAATTTATAAAAAAAAATAGAAAAACGTAATAAAATCACCAAAATATGTATATGAAAAAAAACACATACATTGTACATATGATATACCTAGCGCTATCAAATAGTGTACGACATTCCAAAATACTAGCAAACAGTAAAAAAATATATAAAAATCAAAGTCATAAGAGAGTGATACATAACTCATCATCACTCCAAGAGAATGGCAGACAACTCATCATAATTCGCTCATATTATGACAACCTATCATTTTATGGTCATAAGGAAGTGACACAATTTATCATCATTCTAAAAGAATAACATACAAATTATTTAATAAAGACATGATTCCCTATGTATATATAGGCCATTGAGTCATTAATAGATAAAAAATTAAAACTGATTTAGACACTGATAAAATATTTATGCTTAAAACTTCCTAAAATTATAATTTTTTATTTATAACGCGGAACTACAAACTCATATCGACACACTCTACACTATGGTATATTACTCAAACTAAATTCTTAATCATACAAAAAATCAATTTATAACCCATAAACAATTCATTTGGTCAACTTTATTTAAAAATTCTAAATCTAGATTTTTTGGGGATGAGTTGTTACATTAATGTACTTAACCTTGAGATTACATATAAATTATGTATTTCTTTCTCACCAACCAAACACAAGTAAAAAATTGTTCCATGATACTAATTTATATTTTGATATCATTGCGAATTGATGTGATATTATTTTATTACCTCATAATGAGTTTTTCTAATAAGTTTATTTAAAAGTGCATTACAAATATTCAAGTTTTGCATAAAACATTCAATTTTATCATTTTTTTTAACTATAAATATATTATCATAGTATTTACTATATCATTTAAAATTTATACAGCTGGGAAAGTAGACAAATAAATGAACCAAATTAATAATTGAACAATGCTAAAGGTTAAGTTAACTAATGATACAATATTATTATTGATTTATATTTAATTACACCTTTCTATATTTAAATTATATTATTTTAAATAATAAAATAAAAATGAATCTTTTTATTGCTTTATCTCATAAACATGATTTTTTTTTTCTTTTTGATACCCTTACATTACTCTTAATAATTATATGCATTTAGAGTAATGATCCAAATTTTGATTCTTATATCATATCTCTAATATAAATATATGTATATACAATTTAGTTTAAGTAAAAATATCAATAAATAGACTCAATAATTTAAAACTTTTGGATTACATATAATATTAAATACCTATAATTTAACTGTTCTAAATAATTAAATATTTTTAATTTAAAATTTTTAAGATATTGTAACCTAAAAACTATTGTATGTATTTATATATAATATGTAATATTAATACACATTAAATGGAATATTCTCTTTCTCGTTTCAATCACTCTCTCCAAATTAAAATCGGGAATTAGACTTCGGAGTGCCATACACGTTTGGATTCTCATAGGTTCTATTTCTCTGCCTCTGTTGCAAACTTTCGAAAATTGTACATTTCCACAACCCCACTTTAATTCTGTCAATTATTCAACTCTCTTCGAATCTGACTCTCTAACTGCCACATTATTCTATTTCTACATATTTTATTCGTAATAAAAATTCTTTATTTCTTCATAAAAATATCCCTTCCATTTTACTCTATTTCATGTTCTTTGGGTTCCACCAATGCTCTTAATTAGAATATTATATTAAAATGTGTGACATTTAATATTGTTGCTTTAAGCCTCTGAGAATTTATTATCCTCGGTTTTTATTATTTTTATCATGTGCTATGCACATTAAATAATATTTTCAACAACAATTAAATATAAAACTTTGTTTTTTTAATCAATTTAGTACCTTATTTTAACTCCATGCTAATAAATAACTAGACATTAATTATAAATATATTTCTAGATTTATTTAAAAATTTATGTGCTGGGCACAAACCCTTCAAAAAGACAGATGGGTCTTCCAAGAAAAATCTATAGAAAGGAGCATATGTTAAAAAAAAAAAAAAAAATCCTAACTTTTTGTCATTTAATTTTGAATAAAACATTATAAAATGCTAACCATTTATCAACTAATTTTTAAGAAGAAAGAAGAAAAAGTCGGTAGTCAGTGAACGATCATGATGTGTAATGTGAGAGAAAACGTGTTGAATGAATGTAAAGGGTGTGGTACTGTTTTTTGGTCGCGGAAATCTGGGTAGTTGGATCTTATAAAGGCCTGGGGTTGTGGGTTATATATATCCAATAGAGCTCTTGGATCTCCTTCATAGGTGGGCACAGCAGTAGAATAAAAAGAAACAAGCTAATTTCTCTATTCCACTTCTTCTGCCTTAGATCTCTCCTTAACCAGACACTAGAAGAACAAAAAAAATAAAAATTCTGTCTTTCTTAGTTTTGTCCCCATTCATCCATTTTTAAGAGGTAACTTGATCTCCTTGTGTTTATTGTTTTCTTGGTTTTTGTTTTTTTTATTTCGTTTTTGGCCATTTGCTGTTCTGGGTAGTATCTGATTTTGTAGTTTTTTAATTAATTAATTAATTTATTATTATTATTATTTATTTTTTTTTTTAATTTTTTGTCTTTAAAGTTTTCTGCTTTTTTATGTTGGGTCATGGTTTTCTTGATTTACAGAGTTGGGTTTGTTATATGATGGTGTTTTGGTGGTAGGGGTTGGAGTGGACAGATCTATGTTGTTTCGCACTGTTCTTTTTTGTAGATCTGGTAGCTAAACTTGTCAATGGGAATCTAAATTTTACTGTTTGACACTTTGTTCTTGTTGGCGTGGTAGAAACTAATTCTGCAATGCTGATATCTGAGAAGTTTTTGTTAGTTCTGAGAAATCTCATTTTCTTCAATTTAAAAATTTTTGGATCTGCAAATTCTGAGATTTTTTGTCTTTCCCTTCATTCTGGCATATAGATCTGATTCTTTCCTCTGCTTTGAAATGTAATGGATGCGTCTATGGTGTTCCTTTTTTAGAGTTTCAACTCAGAAATGAAAACCATGCTTTTTTTGTGTATTGCACATAGAGTACGAGGATAATTTGTTGTTTTGAATTGAATAATGGTTTTGGTTTGTGGGTTGGCTAAGTACGACATCACGGTTAGCTTGATTCGATCCGTTTGGTATGAAATGACAACCTGTTTGTTTTCTAAGATTATATGTTTAGCAGATTTACAATAATTTTTTTTTTTTTTTTTCCTTTTCTTATGACAAATTCTGCTATGCGTGCAGGCCCTTGTTGTTCTAGCATGAGGTTGATTAGTAAAAATATGTTGCTGGTTATTAATATTGCTGTTTGCTTTTCATCTAGCATGATACTTTTGATCTAAAAGCGAGAATTCTTATAAAAAGCAATTTGCTTTTCAAGAACTATAGCATACATATTGTTCATGTTCAAGCTATTTCTATAGCTTGTTTGATCATTTGAATATATTGTTCCCTTAGGTCATCAATAGCAAAGAAAGATGGTGAAGATCTGTTGCATTGGAGCTGGATATGTAGGCGGGCCTACCATGGCTGTAATTGCATTGAAGTGCCCAGAAATTGAGGTAGCTGTTGTTGACATTTCCGTGCCACGAATCAATGCCTGGAACAGTGATCAGCTCCCCATATACGAGCCTGGGCTAGATGATGTGGTAAAACAGTGCAGAGGGAAGAACCTATTCTTTAGCACTGATGTTGAGAAACATGTTATGGAGGCAGACATTGTCTTTGTTTCAGTCAATACTCCTACCAAAACCCAAGGTCTTGGAGCTGGCAAAGCAGCTGATCTGACCTATTGGGAGAGTGCTGCTAGAATGATTGCTGATGTATCAAAATCGGACAAAATTGTGGTTGAGAAATCAACAGTCCCTGTGAAAACAGCTGAGGCAATAGAAAAGATTCTGACCCACAATAGTAAAGGAATCAACTTCCAAATTCTTTCCAATCCTGAATTTCTTGCCGAGGGAACTGCAATTCAAGACCTTTTCAATCCTGACAGAGTTCTCATCGGAGGCAGGGAAACCCCAGAAGGCACGAAGGCCATACAAGCACTGAGAGACGTTTATGCCCATTGGGTCCCTGTTGACCGAATTATTTGCTCTAATTTGTGGTCTGCTGAACTCTCAAAACTTGCTGCAAATGCCTTCTTGGCACAGAGGATCTCTTCTGTTAATGCCATTTCAGCACTCTGTGAGGCAACTGGTGCAGATGTCACCGAAGTGTCACATGCTGTTGGTAAGGACACAAGAATTGGTCCCAAGTTTCTGAATGCTAGTGTTGGTTTTGGTGGGTCATGCTTCCAGAAGGATATCTTGAACTTGGTTTATATTTGTGAGTGTAATGGCCTTACTGAGGTATCAAATTATTGGAAGCAGGTAATTAAGATTAATGACTATCAGAAGTCCCGATTTGTTAACCGGGTTGTGTCATCAATGTTCAACACAGTTTCAGGTAAGAAGATTGCCATTCTGGGCTTTGCCTTCAAGAAGGACACCGGTGACACCAGGGAGACCCCGGCCATTGATGTTTGCAAGGGCTTGTTGGGTGACAAAGCGCGGTTGAGCATATATGACCCACAGGTCAATGAGGACCAGATCCAGAGGGATCTTTCCATGAAAAAATTTGATTGGGATCACCCACTTCATCTTCAGCCGATGAGCCCTACATCTGTTAAGCAAGTTAGTGTTGTCTGGGATGCTTATGAGGCAACTAAAGATGCTCATGGAATATGCATTTTGACCGAGTGGGATGAATTTAGGAGTCTTGATTATCAAAGGATCTATGATAACATGAGGAAGCCTGCATTCGTGTTTGATGGTCGGAACATTGTGGATGGGGAGAAGCTTAGGCAAATTGGGTTTATTGTTTACGCCATTGGAAAGCCACTGGATTCTTGGCTCAAGGACATGCCGGCTGTGGTATAAAGGCTACAAAGAAGACACTTTTGAATAGTCTTGCTTTTAGTCAAATATAAATTTTTATATTGAGAGAGGATGATGTGTCCGATATTTCATTTCATTATATTATTTGTTTTTTTTTTTTTCTCATTCTGGTAGTTTTAAGGTAATGTTATCTCTCCCTTATGGTAGGTACCTTGATACAGTATTCTGCCCTTACACCTCTTTAGCTAGTACAGCATCTAAATTTGTTCGTACTTTATTAATGTAATAAACGAGAATTCAAGAATTTCAATACTATTCATCTAATTCTCTATGTTCGAGTTAAAATTTAGAGCAAAGGAATTTTTTGTATATGGAAAAAGTGGTGAGTGAATGTAGCCATTGGTGAGTGAATGTAGCCATTCTATTATTGCTTCCCCCACTTCTTCATGTGGTTTGTTTTCTTATGCTCTTGGTTATGTCGAAATGTTGCGCAGCGAGCTAAGCAATTCGGAAAGTACTATTCTAGGAAATATAGAGAGAACAGAAAAAGGTAAACTTTACTCGGTGGAGTTTGGGTTGTTGTACTTGGAAGTCCTCAAGCATTGATAATCTGCTCAGCTCCAACGTATGCACTTCGGTCAGTTCAACTATGTAAAGTCTTCGTGTTGGAAACATCAATCTACTCTTGTTGGAGAAAGAGTGTAAAAGAAAACTGCTATGATAGATTGGAGTAAACGTAAATGGGTTACTGCAGAAGAGCAACATTTTCATGAAGTTATTTTTCAGGCCCGTGATGACGAATGGGAATTTCAGGGAGTTCAAGAAGAGGAAGGAGACTCGATGAAGTAGAAAATAAGGATGATGGTGCTGTAATGGAGATGTGGGACATGATGAAGGAAGAGCGCAATATACATGAGAATTTGCAAGTATAGATACATGTCAAAGTTAGTTGAGAGTGTTATTTGTTGAGCCTTTGTAGATAAGATTCCACGAGAGTGAAGGAGGCCAGGCTGTGCTTTTCAAGATGAATCAGGCTCTTGGTGTGGTCCAATTGATCATTCCCAAGAGGCATTAGCATTGATATTCACAACCTACCCCAGTGGGAAATGCTTGGATACATATATGGCAAAACCTTGTGCATTTCCACGTAGTGATTCTTCTCTATGGACGAAGGATACTTTCTTGATTTCATTTTTCCACCCGAGTTTATAACACCAAAATAGATTGATAAAATAGAAATAAAGCCAAGTAATTGTTAATATTTTATGTCTTAATATGTTTATAGCTCAAGATTCTGTAAAATATGGGTTACAAATGAATTTTTAAATTTCAATTTCTGAAGGGATTCAAAAGTTGATTGAGAAAATTCAATTGGTAAAACTATGAGATTAAGATGGTATAAGCTTGGTTATATAGAGAACGTGAAAGGTTGGGATGCCAGGAATCTTGTGGGTGCTGTTAAAGGTATGATTGGTGAGGTCTTCGCAAAAGGAAAGGAATATTAGAAAACAGGACATGAAGTTTTAGGCATGGGAAAATAAATAACGTTGTAAATATGCAAATGCAAGAGAAGTTGCTAAGCATCGGATCAAATTCTGATATGTGATTTTGCTTTTGAAAGTTCATATGTGGAATCTAAAATTCATGTGCATTTTAAAGTGAGAATGTTCTTCTTGTTTGTAATTGGCTTTTATCTCTTACAGGTATTTACACCTGGTTTGCTCTTTCTCTAGAATCTTCCTATAGAATTGGATGCTCTTCTACTTGTGTACCACATACACACACACACACACACATACACATACAATTTTGATCTAATAAGAACATCTGTCCACCTTCTAGGATCCATATTGACATAGCAAGTGCTAGCTAAATATTCCACTTCATTGTTTAAGATTTTAGGTTTGAATAATCACATGTTGAGGTATCACAATTTTTAAAGAATCACATGACCATGAATCTTGTTATGAGATGGAAACATGATTTTACTATATTAAAAGACTGTCTATCTATATTGGCCTTACTGTGGTGGACGATAACCGTTTTATCCCTCGATCATGTGTAAATAGATGGCCGTCCTCTATCATAAGATGGGCGTTGCTCCCACTATAACAAAATTACTATAAAATTTATATTTTTATAGGATTTTAATAATGTTAGTCTTTTTTTTCTCATATACCCTCACTTTCCTATTAACAAACAATCCTATTGTAGAAAAATGATCATGCTGCCCAAGAAAAAACCAAAACAAATCAATTTTAGGAAAATGAATGGTGTGTTTGAAACTTTTGAATGAGATTTTTTTTTTTTTTTTTTTTTAAAGTGAAGCAGTATAAGGACCTTTAGTTTGTCAAATTTCCTACCACTTTCAAGGTGGAGGTCATCCAATGGAGGATAGAAAAGTTGGGTCAATGGATCAATCTCGCCTTGGGTGGACTAGAAGACAATTCAAAGTCTATCATGCTTAAGATACTTTGAAATCTTCCTTGTGTGTTTGCAAATTTTTCTATTATCACGCGGTTCAAATAATATATTAATTTCTTTTATCCCCCAAACTAAAGATACGTCTTTCACTTTACTTTCCAAATTACTATATATTTTTCTCGTTATTTTCCAAATTATTATTTTTGTATCACATTAGTTTAATCAAATATTTTGGATAAATGCAGCCAGATTGCAGTTGAGTTGAAAAGTGCTATATTTTCTTATCTTCCCCTATTTAAGTTCGATGGTAAAACTGCAATACCGATAATTATAAATATATATATATATATATATATATATATATATATATATTGGATAAATGAATTTGGTGGAATTAACTATACAGGAAGCATATAACTTTATTTTTATAAAGTTTATATAGGTACTTTGGTCAAATTCATTTGAAAAATTTGCATGATTAGATTAAAGTGATGTAAAAACAATGATACAAGGGGTAATGTAAGAAATTTTATTGTTGAAGGGACAAAGTGAAAAATATATAGTAGTTTTCGATAAAATGATATTAATCCAATAACATTTATAGAGTAATTATTCAATAAAAGGGATGTATTCAATTTAGAGTTTGATGGATTTAAAATGAGTTATAGATTTTAAAGGATTTGATGGATTGTTATGAAATTCTATAGTCTGCATAAAGATTTTATAAGAATCCAATGAAATATTTGGGTTTAAGACTGGATTTTATAGTGACAATTTTATTTACAATTTTATAATTAAAATCCTTTCAAATCTATTAAAATCCATCATTTTTTAAAATATTTAAAAATCAATAATTTTTTAAATACCACCAGATTTTGAAAGATTTTACAAAGTTTTAATTAAATACACCTAGATTTTAATGGACTTTTATAAAATCCATCAAAATCTGAATTGAATATCATTAAACTTATGTGAACTCTTTTAAAATCTAAATTGAATACTTTTAAACTTTTAAAATTTTTTAAATATTTTAAATTCTAAATTAAATATTCCCTTAAATATTTCCTAGGTCCTATTACATCCCCTTAACAAACATATATGAAATTTATTTATAAAATGTATCCCAACTATATATTAGTAGCACGGTTATCAAAAAATTTCTCATATTTATAACCATGACATACAAAAAGCATCCCAATTGGCAAACATTAAATTGGTAAAATTATTTTGATTAATTTTTCTTTTAAGAACAAAATTGTCCTCTTCTTATATAAATGATTGCAAATAGTTTAGATTTTTTGAGTACAATTTATGTTCTTATACTTTTAGTAAAAGTAGGATCATTGCTTACATAAAGTTTCAGCTACTTTTTCGACACCCTTTAGTTGTACAGTTTCTGTTGCGTCATTTGAATCTTCTAGTTTAAGTTGAATATGCTGGTTCATGAATAATAAAATAATGAGGAATTGCAAAGTTAATTACTTGTCTTCTCCTATGTCAGAATATATATATATATATATATATATGGCTTTAAAAATTAAAATTTTCTGTAAAATTTTTATTTTTCTGCATATGGAAGGAAAATTTAGTGCGTGAAATATATATATATACTATTCACTTTAAGCTGCCTCTTTGACGACCTCAACTATTACTTTGAAAATTAACACCTAAATTCATATACCATGTCTATGATTGAAGAGTTTTAAAAGTGAAATACACATACCATCAACAGAGCATAGTCCAAATATTAATTTACAAATAAATTAGTGTGGTTGAATCATATGGACAAAAAAGTCTGTTCAAAGTCAATATTTTTATATCATGTAAACTCTTTTTAGGTTTGGTTCATTTTGGTCAACTATAAAGATAATTGATTTACCCAAAAAAAAAAAAAACTATAAAGATAATTGCTGAAAACAATTTAAAATTTTAAAAGTAAAGCTATACGTTCGGTCAAATCAAATCCCCACAAAAAACAAAATTTGTTGGTTATTCTCCACAAAGATGAAAGCCTTTGCTCTACATGATTGGAAGACAGTTTTTTTTTTTTTCTTTTTTTTTTCTTTTTTTTTTCTTTTTTTGGTAAATATGATTGGAAGATAGTTGGCTAAAACTCAAAACACCCATTCATATAATTCCTAGTTCATTAAAATATAAATTCTATATTTGGAATAAAAAGATGAACCACAATAAAAGATGCATTTTACTAGACGCCGAGGAAGAAAACAATAAAATGCATAAAAATTATGCATGTTTGACAAGCATATCAATACAAGTATTGAAACACAAAAATAAACAAGTAGCTAATGTACTAATGGCCCATGAAATTTATTATTTAACTTTAAATATATTAATTCTTTTTTACTCAAACTATTCCCAATCTCTTCTAAAAAAAAAAAAATAATAATAATAATAATCCTAATCTAATTTCGCCTTTAACATGTAAAAAAAAAAAAAAAGGTCCAAACAGCTAAAAATATGCTGTATTTTAATGTTTTAAAAACTGAAACTACATCATTTATTAAGTTTCTACCATTTCACACCTACAAAACTATCTTGAAAATGAATCGTATTACATGAATATGTTATTTATCTAATATGATGTATGAAATATACTTTTGAAAAAAACAAAGAAAAATGGGGAAAGGCAGATGTAGGTGTACACTTACAATTTCAAATGGTAGATTCATCTGTATTAATCAGGCAATCTGCATATGTTTATTACTCTATTTTGTAGTTCCATAAATATAATTAAACCTCCTACCCACATAAAAACAGTGCTCGAACCTTTGCTAATAAAATGAAGAAGAAGAAGAAGAAGAAGAAGAAGAAGAGGTCAAAATGTTATACAATGTCCTTGTGAAAATCAAAATGTAAAATACAAAAGAAATAAGAGGAAAAGAAGGGGAAAATGATACCGGGTGGGAAGAGATTCTGAGTTACACTTTGGGTTGTGAGTTTTTTACAAACAAGACAAAGTTAAGGCATAGTTTGGATGTTTCAGATTCAGTATTCCATATCTATTTACTTCCTTACACCTTGGGATTCTCCAAACCATACCCACCAATCCTGACCGTCCATATCCAACAGCCAAAGGTCCTCTTCCTCTACACGTGCTTCCTATCTTTTCTTTCTTCTTTTTTTATATTGATTTTTTTTCTTTTTTTGTTTGGCTTCCATGCATGGAATTCTCCTCCAACTACAACACAAAACAAGAGAGAGAAAGAAAGAAAGAGTCTTGCTTTTGCTTTGATTCTTCCTTACAGGCCTCTTCATCGCCATCATTAGCGACCCATTCCTACTAGATTTTATTTTATTTTTTATTTTTTACAAACAAAAATTTATTAAATTTTGAAAACAGAGCTGAAGAGTATATATGGAAATGGATTTTAAAGGGAACCCTTTTTAATGGGTCGGATCTCGTACTTCACAAAAACTGTCACATCTCAAACACTTTGATTTTCCATCTCTGTGTGTTCATCATCATCTGGCAATAAAGCAGGAAACTTCGTGATCTGTTTATCTCGATCTAAGATTGTTCTGTCGAAAATTCCTCTGTTTCTTTCCACCATTTTTGGGTCCTTTTTTTTCTTTTTTTGCTGTGGAAAACTAGATCATGGAATGCAGCATTCTAGCTTCAGCTTTCAGGTAAGCCATAGTTGGCTGATTTTCATCTTTTTTTGGTTTGTTTTATTGGTTTTGTCTTTCTCTTTTTTTTACTGGGTAATCAAAATCAAAAAGAACCATGGAAGAAAATCAGAAAAAGAAATTCGTGTGCAAATTTTGCAATAGAAAGTTTCCATGTGGGAAGTCTTTGGGTGGTCATATCAGAACCCATATGAATGAGAATCATTCAACTAGGAAAGAAGATGAAGAAGAAAAAGCTCTGAAATTTTCACCTTTCAATGGTGTGAAAAAAACCCAGAAAGATTCAGGGTCAGAAGCTGGAGGGCAATCTGGTTATGGTCTCAGAGAGAACCCCAAAAAGACTTGGAGGTTTGTGGATTCGAGCTCTACTTTACGGCAAGAAAAAGTTTGTAAAGAATGTGGTAAAGGGTTTCAATCATTGAAAGCTCTTTGTGGTCACATGGCTTGTCATTCGGACAAGGAGAAGCTGCTAATAAACAACAACAATAACAAGCTTGAAGAAGAAGACGAAGAAGAAGAAGATGAAGAACAATCAGAGACTAGTGAGAAGCAGAAACTAGTAATGGATAGTCATTCTGATACTGAAACATCATCTCCAAGAAAGACAAAGATCTCAAAAAGAATCAAGTACATGACCCTTGATGTTTACTCTTCTTTGGGGAATGGTGGTTCTTCATCTGTCTCGGGAATTGAGCAAGAACAACAGGAAGTTGCTATAAGCTTGATGATGTTGTCTAGGGATTCTGGTAATGGTTATTATAATAAAGGAGGTTTGAATTCAGTTGCTGAATCTTCGGATAACAATTCAGTGGTTTTGGAAGCTAAATCGTCCTCCATTGAAATGGTCAAGAAAGCTAGAGATGGGATTGTGAAATCTGCCGAGATTAGTGTCTCTGAGAATTCCGATTCTGGGTATTTCAGAAATGGGCCCAAAAAGATTGAATCCGATGTGTCTGTTGATGGGTCTCTGAGAAATGTCAAATTTAAGAAGATTGAAGCGGAATCTGGATCCGGATTTGACAAATTTCAGTGTGTGAAATCTGAATTGGGGAAGAATTTGGTGAATGAAGAAGAAGAAGAAGCTGCTAACAATCTAGAAGGTAGAGGTTATTCCAAATATGAGCTCAGAAAGAGAGCCAAGAATGGATTTTACAGACCACAAATTGGATCCTCCTGTAAGAAAGAAACAAATTATTCTTCTTCGAATGTTGAATTCAGCGGAAATTCTCAGAAGAGGAACAAATATGAGTGCATGACCTGTAACAAGATCTTCCATTCCCATCGAGCTCTTGGAGGACACAGAGCTAGTCATACAAAGACCAATGGCTGCTGTGAATCAGTGTATGAGAGTGGTGAAAACAGTATAGAGACTGATGACTATCCTGTTCAAACAACACCTGTGGTAAAGCTCATTGAGAATTCAAGTGGGAAAAACACAGTTAAGCAGCATTTCTACGGCAATGTCGAAAGAAAACCGGCAACAAAAAAGGGAAAGGAACATGAATGTCCAATATGCTTGCGGGTTTTCCGATCAGGCCAAGCTTTAGGTGGTCACAAGAGGTCCCATTTTGTTGGAGGTTTTGAAGACAAAACTATGGTGGTTAGACAAGAAACACCTGACACTCAGATTAGTGGTCTTTTTGATCTTAATCTTCCAGCTCCAATGGAGGAAGCTGCAAATGGGCATGTCGGATTTATGGCATGGTAGGTTTGGAAGAAGCCAGAAACACTGAGTTCATGATGGGTCTTATTTTTACCGATCAGTACTTTTGCCATTGTTTCATGATGAAGGTAATTCATTCACGATGTATAGACAAGTTGGGTTGAATTTCCCCCCCTCTACTTTCCTTAGGCACCAAATTCATGGACCTCTTATGGAGGTAATTGTTCCAATTTTCTTGTTCATAGACTGCAAGAAATATTTTTTTCCTGCAGTTGGAAATTTTCCTTTATTAAGTTTGTTCATTTATGGACTAATTTAGTTGTTTCAAAACTTTTGTTCATTTTGTCTATTTCTTTCCTTATTAATAGGAGCTTTAGCAATATATCCTCCATTTCTTCTTGGGATTTACATATTTTATGGTACTTTCTTAAAATCATTGTATCCCAGGAACTGGTTTTTGCAAAAATAAAGAATTAAAAAAAAAAAAAAAGAGAGACCAATTGCTTCTCATTAGAGTTGTATAATCAAACTTTTTTGTTATTCTGGACCTTTTTTTCTTTTTGCTTTTTTTTTTTTTCTTTTTTTGTGTAACTATTCAAAATTATGATAATTTTGAAACATTTTTAAGTGTTTTAGTGCTCTTTCTAAAAGAATCAAGGACCACTTTCTTTACAGGAAATTCTAAAAAGTGCCCCTTCAAATGTTGGGAGAGAAATTTCCTTTTAAAGTTTCTTAAGGTCCTAACCAAACACTGTATGTCCACATTTATATATACAATTTTTATGTGATTATTTGCAGAACAGTGTTTTAATCATTCTTTCTTGAACCTACTTTGGACAGGTAACTTTTAGGAAATCCACTTCCTGCAAGTCAACAACAGCTTCCTCCACTTCCGTAATAAAAAAAAGTTTTTTTATCCTTCACTTTAAAACAGTATGAACACAGTTCCTGTAATGCATTGTTCTTGGTCTTGCTTGCCTTAATTTTCTCTGCAAAGTAGAAAAGCATTACCAATTGAGACTCTCCTGTTTAATCATTTACAAATGGGAGCAAAACAAAGAGTTAGTTGGGTGAAATCTTAAGTTTAAAGGCTTTGAGAAATGGATGATTAATTTGTGGAATCATGAAAGAATCGAGGTCATATGCACTTTTTATTTCCCAAGAAGAAATGTTGTTTCAAAGTGGTTAGCACAGACAGCCAACCCTTAAGCATAAAAATCCATACCAAGTCATTGCAAATTTTTTATTTTAAAGTCTTTCTTTTTATTATATATATATATATATATATATATATAGATATATATGTATATATTTTCCTCTATAGTTTGAAAGGATTGGAGGATTTTTTTTTTTTTAATTTTTTTTTTTTACTTGTATAGCTTTATTCTGCAGAACATACCCTTCTATTTATTGTTTTCAAATTCCACTTCATTCAATTATCTCAGAGAGTTGGGAGTGTTAAATATACGACCACTTCATAGCCCAAAGGAAGGGCAAGAGTCAGACTGCATCAAAGTGGAATCAAGAACCACTCAAAGGAAAGTATCAAAAGCTTTTGTGGAATTTGGGAATTATGAAAACTCAAATGGGCTGGACTCAATCTGCATGATAGAGATATATTTGCATTTGTTGAGCTGCTTTAGATTTGGTTCAAAACTTTGTTCTTTTTAATATTTATCTTTCTGAAACAGTGTTTTTGCTTGTTTTTTCTTTAAAATTTACTGGAGTATAGCCAATAATTCTGTCGTAATAACTTTTTTCTCTAGGAAATGATTTCTAAAAAATCAATTAATTAGTATTTTATTTCAAAATCACTTAATAAACGATCTAAAACCAAAAATGTATTTATATATATATTTTTTATCCAACACCATCAGAAGTGTTTTATCTTTTCAGAAATTAATTTTAAGCGTTTTAAAATCAATGTAAATACACAGTTAATATTGTTTGTATATGTAAGAAATGTTGCATATAAACTTCAATCAGTAAAAGGGTTTACACTTTACTACTTCTATTCATCTTGTAAAGCAATTGCAGAGTTATTGCATTTTTTGAACTGAGAGACAGTTACATTGAAATATTCAAGAATAAGTGCTTTAACAAGAAGATCAAAGCCTTCTTATTTTATTTTTATTATTATAATTTTTATAATAATAATAATAATAATTATTATTATTATTTTATGGTGGAATTCACTGTCATTCTTTTATCTTACAAAATGTGGATGAGATGGTAAATTGCAATGCTTAATTTATACAATTGTCTCACAGCTCAAAAGAGACAATCGTTGTATTGTGCATTAAATATTATTCAATTATAATAATAACCTCTTGTTTTATTTAACTGCTACTACCTATATCTATTTTAGATACCAACTTATGTAACATTATAGGAATAATTGACAAATTAACATTATTTAAATATATAGACAAGTGACTATGCAAGCTAATAAAATAAAACATTTTTTTTATTATAGATAAGAAGATTGGGAAAAAAAAAAAAAAAAAAAAAGAAGAAGAAAAACACACACACACAAACACGTGTGTATATATATGTGTGTGTGTGTGTGTGTGTGTGTGTGATATGATGAAGAGAAATTGGAAAATATTTACTTGATGATAAATATAGGAAATGATATGAAAGCACAATGATTATTGTCACATAATTTGTTCCACAAAAAGATGTATGGTGGGTTTGAGGTGTTTGAGTTGGATTAGACCATTCTAAGTTTATCCAATCAAATTAAGCCATTAAAAGTGGTAGATGCAATATGAAAATTATTGTATACAATTTCAGTGTTCTAATTTCGTAAGCTACCTTCTAACATTTTACATTTACTTTTCAAATATTATTTCAATTTAATTTTTAAAGGTTAATTTCATCGACTTCCCCTTAATTTCCTTATTATTTCATTTACATCTTTTATAATATCATCTATACTACTAAATATATACTAATTGTAATTTTCGAAACATAAAAACTTAAATTATAATTCATATATACATCAAAGATCCATATATAAGAAACGATTTTCTTTGGTAAAAAAAAAAAATATATATATATATACAAATTTTCCCTCAGACCTATATTTTTTTTGAAAAATTATTGTGAATTTCTTATCTATAAGTTTTTATCAATTAATTTTAATAATTAAAAATCATAAATATATTTTATAATATTATTTAATTATAAAATATAATTTTTAATTTTTCTTTAATCTTTAACTATTAAAAGTTTAAAACTAAGTTGTCAACATTACTAAAATGAGGTTAATAATAAAATAATTTTTCAAAAGTAAGTGTAGGTTTAAATATAATTGTGGTAAAGTTGAAAGGGTCCCGGTGAAATTTGTACAAGAAAACCCCTGGCTGTTTTTTTTTTTTTTTTTTTTTTTTTAATGTAATTCCCAATGTTTCATCGATAAATAAAAAAAGGGAAATTAGGAAAAAGCAAAAAAAATTATAATAAAGAAGTCAAAATCCGTTCTGATTTTGTTTAGTTTGTTTGTTTTTTTTTTTTTCGTGGAAAACAAATTTTATTCAAGTTTGACCGAAGTTTGCTCCATTTTTTTGGGGCCAAAATTAGCTTGCTAATTTAACGTTGAGTAGCTCCATATACACCCACATGAAAGCCAAATACATCCAAATTACATTTTTATTTTTCTTATTATTATTATTATTAAAATTTTGAATTTATTTTTCTGCTTGTTTTACTCGGCAGTTGCACAGCAATGGTGGGGGTTTTAAGACGTGGGGGTGGTTTTTGAAAATTGTCTGACTAACAAAAACGAAGACAAAATAAAAAATGGACTGCGAATTGAAATTTTTTTGAGGAGAATACATAAGTCTGAACCCAATGCCCTACAAATTACATTTGAGTTCTGTGCTGCTTTTTCTGAAGAATTTTCCGAGAATTGGACTGCGAATCACTTTTCTCAGAAAATGAGGTTTTTCCACCATTACTTTGCTTTTTTTTTTTTTTTTTTTTTTTTTTTTTTTTTTGAATGCATTGACTGAGTCAGGGGTGGCTTACCTTTTGAAGATCAGAAACATTTCTTTTCTTACTCATCTTCTTCCCCTTTTATTTTTTATTTTTTATTTTTAATTTAATTTAAATTTTTGTTTTTTTTCCCCTCCAGATTGACTTGCTTATTATAGCGTTTGATATGGGTGCTTATGGACCCATTACTAGTGCGGCAGTTACGGCCGTGGGTCGGGATGTTTAATGGTTGGGACCCGAATGCTTGAGCCTACTGCTCCTGGTATTATGAATTCTATCTTGCTTGCTGTTTTTTATTGAGGGTTCTGTAATCATTGGATTATTTTTTTTTTATTTGTGCTTGCTTTCAGCTCAAGGAATGTAGGATTTCAGCTTACTATTGTCATTGTTCAAGTTGTATGCTTGATTTTCATAGTTGTTACTTAGCTTCATTCTCTTTAATGTTATTGTCTTTGTCCTTTCTTAGATTTTTGTGCATGAGCTGCTTGATGATTCAGGAATCAGTAGCTTGTGGAGTTTCATGTCAAGGTACTACACATTGTAGATTACTATTAGAATATTCAGGAAATAGTCAGTTTGTAGTGTTTTTTTGCATTGTCATTGTTGATGATGAGTATTTGCAGTAATCTTGGGGTTGGATGAACTAGTTTAAACTTCAAATTTAATGTTGTCATAAAATTGTGAGAAACATTATCTTTCTTGGTGTTTTCATTCAAAGCCTTCATTGAGTTTCCATGGTTAACTTACATAACTAGTGTTGTGCTTATATATATATAAATATATATGTATTTTTTCGATGGCTTCAAAACATATTATCTGTGATTGTTATGAATTTTTTTACGTGTTATCATTATAAAACCAGAAGGATTATATATATATATATATATATATAAAACATATATACATGATATTAGCTACTTGTGTAATCGTTATGTGCTTGTATGTATATACATAAACTTTAGTTTATTTTATAGCTCTTTCCCTTCAGTTTCAAGATGATAAAATGTTTATGTAACTAGATTTAAGAATGGGACGAGTTATCTTAATTGACTTTTTGCTAGTTATATAACCTGGACAATTATTCCTTTTAGCATGACAAAGGTTTAGTTGGTCTGACTGGTTGATTACTTGGTTTTTGGTGTTCATGGTTCCTTGGGTTAGACTGATTTAGGTTTATTATGCCATTTGGTGGTAAGCTTCCTGCTACAGCTAGCTTTTTGGTTGATGTGGCCAGTTTGCCTGCCTTCTTGGTTGTTTTAGTGAAGGGGCATATCTATTTTAAATGGAAAAACCTCTTGATGCCTTGAAACAATAGCATGACATATGTGATGTCAAGTTATCATTTTACACTTTTTGAAATCTAAAATTGCGAGTTCTCAAAATTCTTCATTTTGTGGTAAAGTTATACTTCACAATTTGGTTGTTTTTATTGCATCCTTAATATTCTACTCCTTTCAACTTTTACAATTGTAAAATTCTTGCTAATTTGCTTTAAATGTTTGTAAAACATGTAATGCAGGGGTAGGATGTAGGGGCTGTGCAGGACGTGGTGATATATGAGATTCATGAGAAAAAAACTTCTATTTCTGCATCATTCTGATGGGATCCTACGAGTATGGAATCTTTCATGTTATAGCAAAGTCTTTAGTCTTATCATAAATGTTCCAACATTTGCAGGCAATTCTCACATTTAACCCCAATTTTCTCTCTATTTTTCTTTTTATGTAGTCCTATATGTATTTTTATTTCTATTGCCTTGTATCTATTATCAGTAGCTCTAAGCACAAACATATGGAAAAATAGAAAAGAGATATGCCAACAGATCCTCTGTAACAAAAAGTGTTAGCATCCTAAGTGATTCAATGTGTATATAAATATATGTATATATCTGCCTTATTACTAGAATTCTAAAACACTTGAAGACTAGATAGAAAGTTTGAATGGAATTGAAATGCATTGATTCTGATGCCAACAAGATACGTCCCAAGCTAGAAAGCCCTATAGCTAGTGCTTAGATAGGCTACAGTAGGCATGAAGGAAGGTGATTAAAAGCCAGCTCTTTTCTCTGCTTAATGCATAAGTGCCCTCACATGTTTGTCCAATGGTTTCTTATATTTTGTACTTTTAGGAGCTGCATGAGTAAGGTTATGGTTGGGAGAAGCTGCATACGTTTCAAGTATAATTCCTTTGGTAGTTTTGTGTAGACATACTGTTGTATGCACTTCCTAAATTGGTGTTAAATTTTTTTTGAAAGGAAAGTTTTGTTGAAAAACATGTTTACCTTATTGTTTATTCTCTTATATTTTCATATGTGATAGTCTTTTATCTACATACCCTTACACTATTCTGAACAGTTATCATTAAATTTAATTTTAGTTGGTACGTGTTAGAAATGGTGATTTTTTAAAATGAATATGTAGTGAGGTATATAGAATTATAAGAATTTATAGTTAACTGCCTTTGAAAGTTAACAGTAAGCACAGTGAATCTTGGTTTAGACATTTTTGTCATGTTTTTCTGTAAAGTTAACAGTAAGCAGGGTGAATCTTAGTTTAGACATTTTCATAATGTTTTTCTGTTTTTTAGTCTGTCAACTTTATATTTGGAATGGTCCAATAGTAATAATTTTGGAGTTGACATGAAGTTTTCACTGTTATAGCATTGAAAATAAATCTTGTTTAAAATTATTAGCAAGCAGGAGCAAACAAAATCAAACAAGGTAAATAAGAATGTAAACAAGAAAAGAATGCGCTTTAACATATGTACCATAACCCCAAAAGTGGTTCGCTTCCACCTTCTCTTAAGATGTTTCACTTTCTGCCTTAGTTTAGGGCCTTTGCCCTTGGTCTCGATTTGTGAAATATTGAATGGTTGTTGAACCCTGTAAATGTGAAGTGCAAAGTCAGATACTAAATTTGAGACTGCACTAGTTTTATAAGTTCTTGAGGGAGAACAATGTGAATGAAAAATTGCGTTGAAATGACTAATAAAATGATAGTTTGTTCATGGTTAGATATGGTGGGAAGAGGTCTTGAATTCCATCATAGGATTTCGTTCTCTGGAGAAATCTACATTTTTATGCTTTAATTGAGTTTTATGTGTCCCTTAATTCTATTTTTATTTATTTTTGTTCTTTTGATACTTTATTTGCTTATATGTGCATTTGTGTATTGAGTGTGGCTGTTGGGTGGGAGGGGTTCTTTTTAATTTTATTTTCTATCGTCCATGCTACTTGTTAGGTGGTCTTTTCAATGAAAGGAAGAAAATATGTGGTAGGGTATATTTTAAATTATCAAAACATGAGCTGATGTTTCTTGTATGTGTAATAACTAATTAGTGACACCAGCATAAGTCATGCTGTTACTCTTTGCGGCAAGATTGATTAATTTCTTTTTCAAATTATGTAGAAATTAGCTCGGAGATAATTTATTTGTGTTGCATTAAGTATAGTATGGAGGACAAGATTGCTTTACTGTTGGATCGTTGTATCCTCATTAGGGTGAGATAAATAATTGGGTTATTCTCTAATTGCTTTTCCATGAGTTCAGTTTTGTATAGTACAGAAGTCAATATGTAAGTTTCTTCATGCCTGTAACTTTTTTTGATGGTCCATGATCTAACCATGGTGACAAATTGAACCTCTCCCTCATATGCATTTTTTTCATCCTCACATACTATGGTGCACTTATTTTTCTTTTTGAATATAAATTTACTCAAGAGTAAAATGATGAGGAGAGATTATTGGCTGTATGACGATATTATGTTGTTCATTTATTGTGACGACTGCAATGATTTGTGTCTTCTAAGTGTTTAATAGGTTATAATTTGTTGGCATGTATGCTTTTCTTTTTCTTTTTTCTTTAAAATTATGAAATGTGCATGCTTAGATACAACTTTTTTTTTTTTTTTTTTTAAAAAAAATATATAAAACTTTACTTTATCAATAAAAGGAAATATTACATGGTCAACAGATTCCCAGTGCATCTCGCTCTTGTTCTCACCAGCTCTCTGTCTTGATGTGCATACCAGGAAACATGAATATTTGTACTTAACCTAACTAATATTGGAATATTCTTTCTCTAAAAATGTTACTTTTAGACATTACTTTTGTCACCTTGATTGTTGACACTCTTCTCTTAAGACATTTGCTGTTATGCATTGCAAGAAGAGTTTGTTGCTGATTAGCTATTTCAAAGTCTTGAAAAGTTCAGGAGATGGCTGGTTCATGGAGATGAAGGGTCTATAATTGGGATTGTAATATTTGGAGAGTGGCTCTGCTGTGCATTGTGTGCATTTTTAGAGGGAAGTGATAATCATATTATTTAGACACTACTTTGTCTTATTTAGATCTAAAATATAAGGTTCAAAGAACATGAACACTCTATAGGATCAATTTATGATTTACTGGACAACATCATATATGTAAAAGGCTAATATACTGGCTGACATCTTCCAGAATGTTTGGGAGATAACTTATTGTAGATATAAACAAGTAAAATGATAAAAACGCAGAAGTTGATTAACAGATGCAATTTGCTCATATCTACAGTTATATCATTTATATGCTGGTGAAATATGGGTCAAATTCATATTCAAATTAACCTTGGAACTCCATATCCATTATTTTCCATTGACTTTTACCAATACCAACTAACAACACAAATATATATGTTTATGTTTATGTAGATAAAGGAGACCAATGTATTCAATTTATACTAATTATTTTTGTATGTTTGACCGAATGAGGTTATAGTTTGTCGAAGCTACTTTTCACTTTTTGGTCAACTTGATTTGTAGATTGTCTTTTTTGTCTTTTAGTTGAACTTCTTTCTTGATGTAATTTTTTATCCATATCAGGGTTAAAAAAATAAAAATAAAAATAAAAAAAAGAGGAAGAAGAAGAAGAAAAGGATAAAGAGAGTTGCTTAGTTTCTTTCTGTAAAATTCCTTTTTACCATTGACTGCTGAGTTATTAATAGTTTATTCCAGGTTGTGGACCTTTACCAACTTCTCCTACCTGCCATTATAGGCAAGGAATTGTTTTTGCAACGGTATGGGTTATGTGTTGGACTATTCCAAAATTATAAAGTCATTTAGGGGAAAAAAAAAAAAAAAAAATTCCAAGTATTTCTTTTCATCCTTTTAGTTAAATAAAACGACCCTGCATTTTTGAGTTTTAGAAGAGTTTATTAAAGTTCCTAATTATTTGGGGTGCATTTTAGGCTGGTTCTGCTTCCTATTTGTTAGCCTCTTTGCTATACATCTATACTCTTCCTAGAGTCATTTATAGAAAGATATAAGTTTTGGTTTGGCAAATCCTCTAATCCTCACATAGACGTATACTTTTTTTGTGTTCAATGGACCTTGCGAAAGAGCTATGAAGGTTGGTTTGAGTTCCTGAATATCAGTAGTGACACTCGAATTATCAGGTTTGGAACTCATGTAGCTTTGGAGAAAAAAACTGATGGATCATAAAAGTTTGAGGAAATTTTCTGTTGATATGCTTGTATCTCTTCATGCCTTGTGAGAAAAGCTATGATATGGAGCAAAGTTTTGAGCGTTATTGAGAGTTATCTAAAATTTCTTGTTCCTCAGAAAATTGTACAAAATTTGGATGCTAAACTACTGTTAGATATCAATACCTCCATCCTAGTCCAGGCTACTTCTCAAGATGCAAAAATGATGTTTAAGTCTGCATTAGACATTCTTCTTTTCCTAAGCTAGCTTGCGAACAACAGTGGGCAGGTAGGATTTTTTGTTTTTAATAAATTATATTTTTCTTTGACAGATTCCTTCAGTTTTTTTGTGGTTAAGAACAAAAGTTTTCAGTGAATAAAGTAACCTATTGGAAGATATTCAATTCTTTTTCCATGTTTTTCATTGCGTGTGCGGTATTATTTTATTGGTTATACCTAATAATTCATGCTTTCCCTTCTCCGTGGAAGAACAGCTTGATGACTCCTTTTTTTTTTTTTTTTTTTCCTCCCCAAAACATGACCACTTTTTTTGTATTACTGGTTGTGATTTGGTGATCTATTTTGCATGATATATCATGTTTTGTCATGGATGTCATTTCAAAGCTATTTCGTTCTTGCCTCAAATTGATTTGTTTCGACTGGTTTACCATATAGGCTTATTTCCTTTCCACTTTTTTTTGTTTGTTTGTTTGTTGTTGTTGTTCTTCCTTTTGTCCTTTATTTTTCTTTTTGGCCATCAAGAGTATCATTTATCAATTTAGATTGTAGGTGGATGATGTTGGTAGCGAGGATTGCTTACTTTTAATGCTTTATGGTGTGTTATATATTTTTTTCTTCACTGTGTTTGTGTTTCATTCTTTTTTTTTTTTTTTTTTTTTTTTTTTGGTTGAAGCTTTATTAATAATATTGTAAATGCCAGAGGACTGAGAAATCCTCAAAAGATCAAGAACATAACGAAAGAAAAGAAAATTAAATTTAAAACTGTTATGCATCATAATATGAAATATGTAAGTTATGCATCATAACAGATAATTGTTAAAATCATTGCTCTCAAAATTAATGCCATTCATTCACCCCACAGATTAAAGCCACTGCTTATTGAACTTATAATAGATATTGAACTGATTGATCAGTTGTGCCTAAAAACTTGTTCCTTTTCTTCTGATATTATTACTGTGCCATCTAAACAGCTTCTTAACTACTTTTGAGATTTTTAATACAGGTGAGTTTGATCTTGCATCTCAAGCCATTTAAAGGTAATTTGTATCTATTTCATTTTATGCTTTTTTTTCTTAACTCTAGATGCATAAAAAATGTTTTACAAGGTCTTTTGGTTTTCATATTTCTTAATAATATAGTGTGCCCATTAGTTGTCTGTATACATGTTTACACCTTGTTTCTGATTTGAAAGATAATATTACGAGTTATGCTTATTATTAGGGTCCTCATATTCTTTCTGAAGTTTAGCTCAGTGCTCTTAAATTGGACTTTTTTGTATTAAATGTCCTTCATTTTTGCATGCAGATCAACATATCACCTGATAATTTATTCAAAATACAACTTTGAGTTGGTTCCGGTGATTCATGAAATCATCTCTGAGTCACTTTTTGTTCATTTCCTTGCCACCACAGCATCTGAATCAGCAATAATTGAAGATTTCAGTTCCCAACTATCACTTTTGTAGATCGGTAGGTTGATTTTTGTTTCCTTTTAAATTGCTACTGTCAGTTAGTTTTCTTTATGGTAATCGGTAATTCCATGGAAACACTCATTATATGTCACATTGCAGACTGTACAGTGTTTGCTTTAGGCGTTTCATAATAGTTCTTTATGAATGCAGTGCCATGAAGATTTTCTATCAAGTTCTTATTTTCCTTGCTCCCTCCCTCCTTCATTTTTACTTATTCTTTTTAAACTTTCATCTTCCTTGGCTAGAAAAGAGAATTTTATTTGGTTTTGAGAAATAACATTGATGAAGTTAGAAACAAAACTGTAATTTAACTTGGTATTTTCTGCCTCGGTTGCAAAACCCTAAAAGCAAGTTGAACTTTCTGGAGCATGCAATGCTGAAGCTGAGGTTACCAGTTCTCCAAGTTATGGCACAGGGATATGCTTGCTACATGTATTGTTATATTTTGTTTGTTGCTCTGTATGGGTTGTAATGAATTTCGTGAGTGTGGTGGATGCATCGTATTGAGGCTAGTATTTTTATAATGTTGCTTATGCTAATTGTGATTCAATTTTTATTTTAGATTCTTTGAGGTGGTCAGCTGCTTTTCATCGGTTTAACTGACAAGGTAGAGCAAGAGCTTGTCTGGAAGTTGTATCTTAGTCGCAAAGAGTATATGCCACTGAATTCTCAATATAGTTAATGAAAACTAATGGCCAGGTAATTTATGCAGGTGGAGCATTCGGATATTTTAATGAAGCCAAGCATGTGTAAATTGCTTTATGCATTTGAAATGCATCGACACAACTAGCAAAGAGCGTCAAGTTACATATACCAATATTATGACCGTTTGAGAACAGAAGCAGCTGTGAGAGACTGCTAGCATAGTTTGCTAGATCTGCAAGGGCTCTCTGCTGCTATCAATGCTTTCCATCTTGTTCATCCTGCATAGGCCTGGATTGACTCCCTGCTTGAGAGACATTCTGTTCAGGATGAGCATTATCCATTTAAAATTGATAGAGGAGCGGTGGAAGAAGAATGTAATTAATACAGCAACCAAGATTCTCTTGTTTTCGTTATGTCTACATGTTTCACTGTTTGCATGATTGCCCATATGATTATCTTGCACCCATCATGGATAAATTCCTAATCTGATTTTTGCATTTGCATATTAACTCTGTTTTTGAGGCAATATATTGCATCTTCATTGCAGCATCATGAACTGATTTTCAGCCACTAAAGTTTTGCATTTGTATATTGATATTGAGCAAATTGAGAATGAGTCTGTGCTGAGTTTGGCTGAATATTTGCCGTCACTGGCATATGTCAAATGGAGATTTACTGCTGAAACTCTCTCCCCTATGTTAAAATGACTTTGGAGCAATCAGTTTTATCATCTAATATATTTGATTTTTATTTTCCAATATGTTTTTGGGATTCACAAAGTGCCCATCAGAATTGGTTGATCTCCTGATCTAGACAGACTTATATGATATGTGCATTCACTGTTCTTTTAAAATTTTTCAAAGGTTTAGATTTGAAAAGGTGTGATTCTATGGTATTATTACAAATATCATTAAAGTAAGTTAATTATCTTTTCTCTTGCCTGGATGTAAATTTATTTTCATCTTATTGTCAGGGAACTGGAAAGAGTTTTCTATGCTATGTCATTAAAATGCTGTCCAAATAAAGTAGATTCTTTGCGGGCTGGGTAAGAGAAGTCCTATCTAGGTTATGCAAGTTGCTTCACTTTTAAAGTAAATGTCCTTCTTACCTCATATGAGTCATATCCTTTGTCAGGTATCATCATAGAAATTATGGTTTTCTATTGACTTCATAAAAGGATGAAGTTGTTCTTCATAGTTCACCTTATATGGGTAATACGTCTCAACAATTTAGGGGGAATTAGTCGATGGGGAGCTCTTGAGCTTGTTTGCATCTTTTCCATGCTTTAAAATAATCTCTTCTTTAACTCTTACAAGTTTTTCTTTTCTGCTACATGATTTCTCTTCTTTGGATTCAATAGATAACTTACTGATAAAGTTTTCTGCAATTTCCTTTCGTGGCAAATAATTGGGATTAAAACATCTACCTGTGCATTGGACGGCTTGTAAACGCGTTCTATGGTATCTTCAAAGCATAAAGCATTGGTCTTCTCATCCAACCTTCAAAGCTACTCAGAATTTCAAGGTTCATAGATGCTGATTAGGCATCTAATATAGATGATCGCAAGTCCATAGGAGGCTATTATATATATATATATATAGGTGACTCTTTAGTCTCATGGTCATCAACAAAACATAATGTTGTTGCTCGTTCTAGCACACAGTTCGAATACAGATCTTTGGTGCATGTTGCTGTAGAAATTTCATGGTTACAATAGCTTTTACATGAACTAAAGGTATATTCTCCAACAGTTCCTGTTCTTTGGTGCGATAACATGGGAGCATGATCTTTAGCTGCCAACCTGATCTTCCATCAACATACTAAGCACATTGAGGTAGATGTACACTTGTTTAGGACAAAGTTGTCTTTAGAAGTACAGCATGTTTCTACCAAAGATCAAGTCATTGATATTCTAGCCAAAGTTTTACCTGTTGCTACTTTTCAACAGCTTCAGACCAAGCTAAAGTGGCTCCACCCCAGTTTAGCTTGAGGGGGGATGATAACATGGTAATTGGTTTTGTTGATGTGTCTTCGGATAAATTTCAAGATAGATGCTCAAACCTTCCTAAAGGATAGTCTTCTATCTATTGTATCAATCTTATAATAATACTACTATATAGATAATCGCAAGCTTATCAAATAAGTATACAAAGAATATTGATGCACCCACGATCTTGTATATATGCGTTTCAATAAATATTTTGAAGGCAAGTCCTTAACTATTTTACATTCTATTTATTATTCTCTCAAAATCATAAGAAGAGCAATCTTAGTTTGACTTGTAATATTTTGTTAATTATTAAGATGCTATTTGTTGTTGTTATTCGTTAGTTAAGTTGTCTCAAATGTTAGTTATTGCTAATTAATTTGTTAAATATCTCAAATGATTATAAAGTTTAAGCCAAACAAATTATAAAAAATTAAAAAATTAAAAAAAAATTGAAAATTGTGTCAAATTTGGTATTTGTAATTTTTTTTCTTCTAGTTTAATTTATAGTTAATCGAGATATTTAATAATACTTAACTACTTTTAACTAATACTGAAAAACATTTGATGTTAATAAATTACACACAATTAGATAAAAAATAATAAAAATTAAAAATTACAAACCAATCATGTATGTTACCAAGCTGCATCTACGAATATTTAAATCTGAAAACAAAGAAGGTATAATTCAAATAAATATTAATGATATACATACGAAAGGCATACGATCGGATAGACTTTAATTTAACATTGATAGCCAAATTTTATTTATGGCCCATAGTAGGTCACATCCACTGGGCGTCCAAGTCAGTCACTATAATAGAGATGGGACAGCGATTTGTTAAATTGGATTGGTACCATTAGAAGCATCTATTAATGGGCCCACTTTAGTGGTCCAATTTCTTAAGCCCATTAGATCCTGGGCTCCACCATTTTTTTCATCTCTTCAGATATAGCATGAGTGGACCATCTCAAAACTCTGACTGATTCACTACAATTAGAGCCACACGCTTTCTTATATTCTCTTTTCCTCTTATTGTTCATAAAGTTTTTCCTTTTTATATTTTATATTTTATATTTTATTTTTTAGGTACTTCTCATTTATGCATGACCAACTGACCATGTCCTATATGTTTCAAAATTGCATACATTTTTTTTTTTTTAAAATAAGAAATATAATCCAAAGAAGAAAGTAGCAGGGAGGACGATGATACTATTTACAGTTTTTGTACCCTCAAACTACGTTTTCCATCAGCTCTTTCTCTCTCTAGTATGTTGACCAAAATGTAATTTAACAAATACACAAAATTACATATGTAGACAAATTTTTTTTTTAATAGAATTACATATAACATTAAATTTGGGAAAATTATGAATTAAAGAGTATGAAAACTATGTTTAATTTTTGACAAATTTTTGATAAAATCTGATTGTTCGTATAGGTTTGACCTAGTCAATAAATTAAAAGCAATAATGGTCAAATATACAACGGTGGAGGATATATATTAAGTCCAGTGTTAATTATTATTGTTACTAAAAGTTTAGTTAATAATTCACCGTGTTAATCACCAAATAGATAGATTTTCTAGAGTACTTTTTATGTTTTTAGCCAAACGCTGTAGAATGCTTTTATTTTATTTTTAAAATTTAGACATTTAAAAATATCTTCCTAAAGGACAGACAATGTCGCTAAAATATAAAATATTTCTGACAAGTTGTACCATAATGCAATCAATAATATTAGAGAATACTGAATTTTAATTATTAAAATTTTGAATGCAATGTGATATTATTTTATACAATTTTACTAGTCTAGTATTTTTTTCGTTAACCAATAGCGTGATCGATAAACAACTCTGATGGACCATCTTCACCACAAAACAACAACCAAAAAAAAAAAAAAAGAAAAGAAAAAAAAAAAAACCATTGGTGGACCATTTTTTCATTTTCTTTTTGTTTTTTTAATAGTACAATGCTGCTGCAATATAAATATTGCAAGTAAAAAATAAGAAAGGACTGCGAAGAAGATGACATCTAACAGCCTAACTGTCAGCGAGCTCAGCAGTTGTCTCCCTCAGTATATAGCAATGTGTTAATGACATCTTCTATCACTTAACTGTCAAACTAGCTCCAAACAAAATTGATAGATTCCCACACCTATATAATACCCCAAATAGTGGGTCCCGTTTATACTCCATAACCCTTTAGCATGGAAATTGAATCACTGCAGATTAAATCTACTCAGTTAGTGAATACTCGCAGTTCAATAGTAAAGTGTACTGTTCAATAGTAAAGGATTGTTATTAGATATTTTTATTTGTTCAAACATTATGTTTAATGGAGGTTTTTAGCTTGATATATAGGCAAGCAAAGCTTACAATTATTTATCAAAAAAGCAAAGCTTACAATTTCGACACAGTAAAGACTAGGGGAATTGTGGAGAGACATATGCCATATAAGTTGTCTCATAATAAAAAAATTTGATATAGGATTTGCTTTTCTGCCGTTAGATTGGGTTTAGTGTTTTCCCGGGTTGGAATATGATTCTCAAATCTCAAGTGGCCATTCAGCTCTATTATAGTTTATGAGGTGTATTTGGGTCTGGATTGTTTTTTAGTAAATGATATTAGGAAGCTATTAGAACAGTCTGGTTAGTTTCATTGCTGTTAATGTTCATTGGATGCTAATCATGTTGCTCATGATTTGGCACATTATGCTTTGTTTTAATTAGATCCTTTTGAAACTTGGATGGAAGAACAACTTGACTGGTTAACAAAGTTTTCATTGTTTCCCAAAAAAAAAAAAAAAAAAAAAAAAAAAAAGAAAAAAACTTATGATGAACTTTTACACTCTCAAATGCTCAATAACGAGATGTTTAAAAAAAAAAAAAAATGTCCAACAACAAAACCCAAACCTCAATATTTATAAGGGGAAAAAAGAGAGAGAGGGAGAGATATAATTTCTATGCAAACGTAGCCAGCCAAAGCTTATCACTAATAAATTTGATAGCCACAAGGATAATGACAATTATATGATTATTTATTTGTAAATAATCTAGCACTTTTCCAATCTGCTCAATTATGTAATTTCAAAATTATTTTTATCACTTAAATAATCAAAATTAGTAAATGCAAACCTATCATTAAATTAGGAATTCTCAATCCTAAGAGGCAGTTTTCAGATAAGGATTAGATTAATTAGTATGACTTTTCTCTTTGGAATTATCAACTTCAAAAGGCAGCTTCATGAAAGATTTGTGACATTCTTACCCAAAAATATAAATAACAAAAAAATAAAATTATTATTTTATATTGCACACTTCAAGAGATACACTAACAATAATAACTTCATTTTTATTTTTTAATAAAACAATCACTAATAACTTGTTTACCAAATTCTAGAATACCATCTAATGAAATATATATATATATATATATATATATATGAGAATTCTCCTCTCAAACATCGTGATGGTTTTTTCATCGAAACTTTTTATTCTTTGCAAAATGAATGAGATATGGGGGCTACCTTTTTTGCTTGTTTTGAACTCTTTGCTTTTTTTTCATTTTTCATGGATTGAAACTTAAAATTATTTTTAAAGTTTAAATGAGCCCATTTCGTCCTTTTAAAGTTTATATTACATCATCAAACTTATTTAAACTATCAAAACATCTTTAAATCTTAGCCATCCTTGAAAAAATTCAAAAGGTAATAAGCTGGATGAGAGACGATAAACTTTTACATCAACTTTTACTTGTCCATTTAAAGTTTGTATTTAATTTTTAGTCTAATTACACTTTGCACCTCAAATCATACATTGTTTTTTACTTTTTTCCCCAAATTTTAAAAACTATTACATAGCACCCTAAATATAATTTTTTCTATCATTTTGGAATAAATCGTTAACACAATCCAAAATATATATAGAATATGCTTCATCTACAGGCTACATGCATTTTAATAAAGGGTATTTTGGGAAAAAAATAATCTAGGCATACAAAATAAACAAAGAAAATGCATAAAATTGTTTACTAATTGAAACTTACAATATCCATTGCTTTATCCTAGTCAAACCACACTACACAAGTTGTGTATACACATATTTTTGTCTTTATATATTTCAATTTCATAAATTATTAGTAGCTTCTGTATAAAAATACTCTTTATTTAAAGGCATGTGACTTGTATATGAGATATATTCTCTACTTATTTTGGATGGTGTTTACAATTAATTGTGCCAAAGAAAAATGATAGATGTTAGAGTTTTCAAAGTTTGTGGGGAAAAGTGGGAAACAATGCATAGTTTGGGGGTGCAAACGTAATTAACCGTATATTAATTTTTCAACCAATTAGCATCCAATTGGTTACATCAAAGTAGGAAAAAAAAAATGATAAAACAAGTTGATATTTCTAGCATTTCTCATGTTCTGAACCGATTTTAGGAATTTTGAAATAAAGATGGTGAGATCATGGTAGACTCATATGCTAGGAATATAGTCTTAGGTTATGAACTGTTCGAACGAAAGCAATTCAATCGAACCGGAATTAACTTCTATATTTATTATAGAACGAACTTGATTTATGAAGGATGAAAATCCAACTCCATACATAAGTAGAACAAAAACATTATTATTAAAACAATGCACATTTTACGCACAAAGAATGATCCTTTTGTTCAGTACTGCCTCCACTCAAAATCAAACTCCAAATGAATGGAAACGTTAACATTTTTTATTATTTTATTTTATTTTATTTTTTTTCTGAAGGGAAAGAGTGAATGGTAAAGAAGTGGGGCTAAGTTCACTATATATGTCCCGTCTCTTTAACTATGATCTTTTGTTTGTTTGTTAGTTTTTTTTTTCTTTAAAAAAAAAAAATTGAAAAGCAAAAGAGGGCTAAAGGTTCTGGGTAAAGTGACAGGGTTATGATGGTAACGTAAACCTGAAGAAAAAGATAAAACGCAGTGGAAAAAGGAAAGATTGAAAAAAGCAATGTCGGTAAACACTGAAGCAACATGGAACTCCACGCAAACTTACTTAACAACAACTAGAAAAGAATTCACACTTCCCTAGCTAGTTTGTTTTTGTTTTGTTTTTTCTTTTTTTATTTATTTTTGGGTTTTTCCTTTTCTTATCACAGACAGTCACTTTATTACTCACGTAACAAGCATGAAGAACACGCAAAGTGGCAAAGAGAGGCCACACCCACACCAACCAAATAAACTATATTAAACAAATATGAACAATGTATACAATGTATGTAGTCTTTTACTAGATTAATCTGATAATATTACACTAAAAATCTATCTTATCGACTTATAAGTATAACTCTAATCAAACAAATTCAAAAAATTCCAACCGTTGTCATAATTAAGAGAACTTAGTTTAATATTATTGGGTCCATCTCAAAATAGATTAATTAATAGTGTGTACATATATATATATATATATATATATTAATTTCTTCATTTCTTAAAAATTAAGGAACAAAACAAATAAAGAACAAAGTTCAAAATTCTGGATAAATTTTTGTCGAGGATTAATTCTATTCCCATTAAGATAACAGCAAAAAATATTCTATTGAGATTATCATAATATAAATAAATATATATATATATATATATATAATAGCAATAGTTAGATGAGTGAATTGAAGAGAGTTCATAATATAAATATATATATATATTTATATTTATATAATAGCATTAGTTAGATGAGTGAATTGAATAGAGTAATTTATTGAAGGATTTTACATATAAGGTAATTCTAAGTTTTAGGATGGCCACCTGACTAGAAGGAAGAAGGTACACAATATAGAAGCTAGCTAGTTATCAAAGGATGCTCAATATTCTATCGATCGGCAAGAAAAGGAAAGGAGAAAGGAATAAATGAGATGATCAGAATAATATATATGTAGATATAAATATATATTTACAAAATTATAGAATTATATAAAATATCAAAGTGATATATAGTCTGAATTAAATATAGGGGCTGGACCACCCATGTGAATGAGTACCTGATATACGTGCATGCGCATGAATATGAGAGATACGGATTCTACTCATCAGTCATGCATGTGGGGAAACACTTTCTCAGGTCCATGCAAGGTAGATAAATCTACTCTCTCTCCCTTTTTCAATTTTGCCACTCTCGGAAACAAAAAAAAAATTTCAGATCGAACCGATTATTTGCATGGCTACTATATATTATGTTTTAGGTTATAAATATTGCCTACACTCCCCGCATGCATGTCCCTGTAAACAATTAAATTACCAAAAAGAAAAAAAAATAAAAAAAATGTCCTGTAAACGATTAAATTAAAAAAGCTTTAAAAATATTAACAACAACCGTAGCAAGATTAAGCTAAGCTTAGCTACTAAAGGACGATGAATTAACCTACTACAGTAATATTAAGGAACATGATAAGGTAAAATTACTAGGGTTATTCTACAGTACGGTTTTTGCTTTATCACCTAGGCTTTGCAGCACAGGTATATTATCAACAATAATATATGCATGACTCAGATATGTGTGGCCCAGGAAGTCCTTTTTCTTTCAAAACTTTTCCATTATATATAATATAATATATTTAGGTTGTTCTACCTTTTAGAATCAACTGACCTGTATTTGATGCAGCTTCGTAAGACGTCATAATCTTTTAGCACCAAATTCCTATGAAAAAAAAAAAAAAAAAAAAACTAGTTTGAAGGTGAGCAATCACATCGAATTTCCCTTACAAGAAAAAGGGATGAATTTTATAATGATGCATCTTCACGGGTACACTCAAGCTTGTATTTATACCTAATCTTATACATGCAAACTCCTTTACAATATTATATGTACATATATACTAATTTTTATAAAAAAATATACATATAATATATATATATATATATATATTGCTAAAATATATAATAATTATATTGACAATTCAACAATCAGACTAAACTATAAAACTAGAATGGACAAGTGTTTGACATATGAAATGATGAATGACATCTTAACTGATGTTAAACATCAATGCAGTTTTATTTTAATTATTCATTCCAGATATCGAAATGATTAATATAATATTCCTCTTCTATATCTCTTCTAACAATGTATGGTCTATATTTATCTCTTCTAACAATGTATGGTCTATATTCCTTTTCTAAAAGAAAAATCATTAAATAATGAACATGTCATACTTTAATTGTAATTGTTCCCTCGGTTTATCACGGTATGACAAAGGTTACTATCCTAATTCAAAGTCAAAACCTTGAGATATATTTGGATAAAGATAAAATTAGTGAAAATTTAATTTTTTTTAAAAAATAATAATTTTTTTTGTTTGGATGTTTATTATAAAATGAAAAAATATAGATTCAGGTAATTAGATTCCCATCAATGTAGAAAAATATATGGAAAAGTTATTCTCACGTATATAGGTGTCATTTAGTTTTAAATTTTTTTTAAAATATATATTTATTCTTAATTATTATACAATTTTAAATTTAATTACTTATAAATCTTAATTTTCCTATTACTTATCAAACAAAACAAGAGAAAAATTAATTCTCAAAAAATTAAATCCCAGAAAACTAAATCTTGAAAATCATTTTCCCTCTCAACTTGGATACTTCCTAAACAGACTCTTAAGGAAAAGTGGGTAGCAATAGTGTCACTTATTCATCGGTAAAAAATCTGGATCTAGGGTGATACCCAAATTATTATCATGCAACCGTTTATCTAGGAATTAAAAATACAAGTCAATATCTAAATATTATAGAAGGGAATCTAGACTAGAACTTACAAGAAAATTAACCAATTTTTTTTTTTTTCTAATTTTTATGACACACGTTGGTTTTGTGTTCGCCCATTCTTTCTATGTAGATTTTTTGTTTTCCCCTCTTTATGCACAAGAAAAGTAACAGAGCATTTGCCCCCCAAAAAAAAAAAAAAATGAAGAAAAGTAATAGAGCAGATCTTTCACCATATGCATATATTTATGTAAAATATTATGAGACCAAATTAGTAAGCCACCTACGGGGGAAAAAAAAAAGGGTTAAAAGCAAGAAATATATTTATCATTGCTATATAAAATATTTAATGTTTATCATTTCTATATAAAATATTCAATGACCTCCCCGCATTCTCATTAAAATGTATATATATATATATATATATGTATATATATTTTAAATAAATCTTCACAATCAAAATTTTTTTTTTTTTAAATCCGTTACCATATTATATATATAATATTTTTTTTCCAAATTTTCTTTGCTTCTAGAAATTAAATGTGAATCAGTCCATGATATGGACATGTGGAGATTTAGAAAATGTACGAGGCTTTAAGTAAACAGATATTAGTGGTAATAAAATCATATCAAAAAAGTATATCCACAACAAAGATTCAGCTTTCATCTTTTTTTCGTTGAAAAAGTAGACAACTGAAATCAGTCATTTGAGAACATTCCAGTGGCAATTAGAAAGCTATTTCACCAAAGTTGCTTCCAACCACACTCTTTTGTAGGAAAGCTGTTTGGACCCATATACACGATAAGGAAGCATAAACAAGTGGGCAATAATAATCAAAAGATAAGACGGTCACAAGCACTATAGGTCCGGATAAACAGTAGTAGAGATACGTTTTTAACCAATACAAACTACATGGTGTTGGTAATGATGCACGGGCACCAAGGAATAATTAGCAAACACTATACAACAATAAGCAAGAGATTGGCCTACCACCCATTAGCATGATCCATTATTTACAATGTTTCACTGTGGATCTTGTCAAACTGGCTCTTAAACATGCTTCTTTTTTCTAAGGTGAATAATCTAGCTGAGTAATTACCTTTATAAGTTTCATGTTAGTTTGGACCATATGTTTATATAGAGAAAAGAGTAATCAATAATTAGTCTACCAAAGAAAAAAGCTGATTCTTCTAGTATGCTAAAAGTTAATTATACATAAACTAATTAGTCTTGGTGTTCATCATTTGATTTATGTTGTAACCAAAAAAAATTGTTTTGTCGTACAGTATATAAATTTTATATTCTTTTTAATCATTATGATCTTTATAAATAGTAGTACGATTATTGATTTTAAAAATTTAAATTATTATAAATATTCTTTTTAATTTTTTAATAAAATTATCAAGTTTTGAATTTACAATTTCAAAGATGTTACTCTGTAATTATATTGAATCACCATTATTCTTAAAAGCTTAAGTGTTTAATTAGAAAGTATAATTAATATGCATATAAGCTAATGGCATTCAATCAATAAAAGATTTGAGAATTAGGCTCACCTTTTTTTTCTTCCCATCTTTCATCTGCTACGCATCCCAGGAGGCACCATGTCTCCAAGCAATCCTTCATCTGGAAGCAGCTGAGATGTCTGCGGTCGCACTATCCGGGACTCTCCTGCTTCGCTGCTGGGTGCTTGATGTGACTGTTGTGTTGTGGTAAGAGGATTTTCTCTAGGAAACTGAAGTGTTGGATAATAAAATTGTGAAACTGGATTTGTCAACTGCCCTGCAAGGGCAGCTTCATGAGTAATCACTCCACCTCTAGGGAATCCAACGGTATGATGACAATGTTGGCCTTCGTATGTGGTAATTACGATGGTGGGATCTTCAGAGGAACGCTCTACCCTCTTCTTCACTGTGCATTTGCTATTAGTACAGCGATAGTAACTCCTGCAAATCATGAAGTAATTACAAATTTTGGATACACTTTTTATGTCACATGTACTGATCATAAACTTTACTTTCACATGAGCATGTTTCATGCCTTTCCTGAGTAAACCATTAATTAATTTGATCTTCTAGAGTATCCCATCAATTTAATAGTATTTTCCAGTTTTCAACGACATCTTCAAGTGACCATATACAGCTTTTAATTGAAGAGGCTTCCGTTTCAGTATGCAAAGGAAAAATAATTAACCAAGCAATGTAATTTTGAACTTTTAAAACTTACTAGGTAAAGTGGTCACCTATAACAACTGTAAATGGAAAAAAAGCAACGCATTTTAAAAGTCATTTTTATATTAGTCAGAAGCATAAATAATAATAACGATAAAAATATTCTAAGGAAAGAAAAGATAGATCCCAATTCTTGATTATTGAAAACAGTCATGTACTTAAACAATTAACAATTTGCAGGACAGCAACAAACTATAAGAAAAAGAAAACATTTTAGCCCCAAGCCTAAAGAAATAGAAAAGGACTCTAACTAATTTTGAAAAAAATTATGTGAAATCTTTTATTCACTTCGGTTAACTTATAGAGATTAACAGTTTCAGACCTAGGAAATGGACTATTTTTGACAGCCTTCTGTCCATATTTCCTCCAACGGTAGCCATCCTCTAAATGATCTACTTCGCTCTTGGTCATAAATGCAAATCGTGGCTGCCGGATTCGCTTCTGCCCCTTTTTTCTAACTTTGTTCCTGCACACCACATGTCCATCAATTACGAAAAAAAAAAAAACACAACGTATCAAATTTGAAAGAAATTGAAGGCATTTCGCAATTGCAAACTAATAAATATAATTTTCTTGTTTCTCCATATGTTAGATGTAATTTTCTACTGAACGTCCATATTTGATACATTCCTATTGGGGAACAGATTACCTGACTGGTTTAAACAAATGAAATGGGAAATAATTTTTTGTAGGAAATTATAGTAGTCTATCAGAAGATTCTCTAGTAAAGTTCATCCAATACCAATCATAAAATACTAATAAAATAGAAGAGCAGCAATTCTTCTTTTCTTCTTCAATATGGTGAAGAAGGTATAGATGACACTTGCTTTTAGAAATTCAATCAAACAAAAAAAGAAGTCAAAACGTTAGAAGCTGCTTACCATGTACTGCACATGATTAGCTAGTACTTGAGCTTACAAGTTTTCCCTTGAATTATCCAAGGGAAATCAATCACCAAAAGGGGAAAACACATGGTGCAGCTATTTTAACATGTCTTGATCTAGTACTACTGCTACAAGGATTGAGAGAACTACGAAGCAAGATCTAATTTATAAAATTCAATGAAGAATTTTTGGCCAGAAGGTTAACAATTTCAAAATTTGTGCTTCAAAGGGATGATGATTAACCAAATAACATTCAAGCTATAATGAGAAGAGAATTATTCTCCGAGTTTCAAATGGACTATGAAATGAATATAAGTTATAAAAATTGAGTCCAACGTTGTAAACATGCTCTACATTGTAAAGTATAGAATCTTGTTTTGTCTGGAATAATACCAAGAATTTCGGGAAGTTTCATCTTTGTCAAATCAATCGTCATTTTTTAAGTCACAGATCTTATATTTGTTTTGCCTTATATTAACTCATAAAATATTCCTGTGAGCATGTAACATAGCATGCCTTGAAGAACAAAAATAAAATCTCACAACAATTACGCCAAGCAGCCCATTAAGCAACCGACAATTACGCTTTTAAGTCATATATGTCAGAAACTTAAAAGTATTTACAAAATGCATATAGGGAGAGATCATATTAAACAGCATGAGATCTTGTAGAAGTGAAATTTTAGACCAAAACATACAAGCAATAATGCTACTTAACAAAAACAAAAGCCATAGATATAAATTTTAATTGAAAAAAGCATATTGTATTTTAGTAATCAAAAACCACGAAAGTAAAAATCAAATTATTAGAACAAATAAAGATTAGAAAGAACCATATGTGAAGATAAGGACCACAAAATTAAAGAAGACCCACCTAGAAAAAATTATCACCTCCCCTATGGACTTTATTTGAGAAGCATTATGTCATGCAACTTGCAGACAAATATCACATTTAAATCAATATAATGACGCAACTGCACGCCCAGTGCACTCACATTTGCAGTGGTATTATATCAATGAAGAAACTTGAATGAATGTAAAGAAATTAGCTACAGAAAATACAGCAAGTATGACCTAATTTATTTTATTTTAATTTCATAAAAAAAAGGAAAATAAAAAAAGAGAGAGAGAAAAATATATGCTAAAATTATATATGCAGAATGAAAGATGATTAGTATCTTGAGGCTCAAAAGTAATGCGTCAATAACTGAAAAAAGCTGCCGAAATTTAAGTGTCTCATACTTTTATAATTTCGGCTATATTCTTACCTTTTTTTTTTTTTTTAAAGAGTAATTTATAAGAAATAAATTTCAAAAAAATAAAATAAAAAATGTGTATAGGAGCTAAAAGATTATTCCCCAAAGCGTGAAAAAAAGTTACGGCACGCCATTTCCGCCGCAATAACGGCGGTGTTCGAGGACTCATATTTTACCAACCAGAAACCCCTTTTTATATTTTTGGTTTTTTTTTTTTTTTTTTTTTTCCAGAACCGTATTCTCTCTCACAATTACGAAACTACCACTACTGTCAGCTCCCCCAACTTGCATGAACTGTGTGTTGAGCAAGTTTCTGGAGCGTACGGATACGGGATTGCACTCTGTTATTCGATACGGTTTTTCTTTCTTTCCTTTTTTTTCTTTTTTTTTTTTTTTTTTTTTTGTCGCATTTGTTTTCTTATGTGGAAAAATCTGTCATTATGCCCAATAAAAACAAGTTAATTACGGATTAAGCCATAAGACACACACGGATTTATTATGGTAACCGACTCACGGTATCTGATCAGTCGGAGGTTTGCCACCGGAGGAGTCAGCAGATTTCTCTGGCAGATCCTCGCTAGAGCTCGAAGACACCGACGGATTATTCGACGTCGATCCCACCTGAATTGCCACCGGATTGTTGGTCCTCAACTCGCCGCTGCTCTCCGGCAATAGCAACGTCCCTCCCAAATTCCCCGCTAAATCCGACCTCTCTTCTTCACCTCCTCCTCCGATCCGGTCCAAGTCCCCGAACCGTTCGCGTTCATCGGTCCGGTTCACCTCCTCCGGTTGAAAATTCCACCCGAATTCGCTCAGTATACTACTCTCTCTGTCATTCGAGAGGAAATAGACGCTGTCCGAGTCTCCTCCAAGATTCCAGCTCGAATCGCTACCAAACTCAGTTCCTGGATCGGATTTCTCCTTTTCATCCATCCACAACAAAAAAACAAAAAAATCGGAATCCGAAATTCACAGGCAAAAAGCCGATTCTTCTTCAACCTCCAATAAAGACCGAAGAAAACAAAGAGAAAAAAAAAAGCAAAGAAAGTGAAAGGAAGAGAGGAGAGGAAGGAAAGCTAGGGTTTCTATGGAGGGTGTGTGCGAGCTCGTTGTGTGTTGGAAAGGACGCGTAGTTTTTGAACTTTTAGGAGAGGTTTTGAAAAGCTTTGTCTCGTCAATAAACAGTTTCATACAGAGAGAGAGAGAGAGAGAGAGAGAGAGAAATAAAAATAAAAAAATAAAAAAATGAAAAAATGAAAAATAAGAGAGAGAGAGAGAGAGAGAGAGAGACAGAGACAGAAAGAGAGAGAGAGAGAGAGAGGAATAGAAAAAGATAAGTTAGAAAAATCGCCGTCAACCTCTCATGGGAGTACGGGAGGCTGATATTCAAGCATGGGAGAGAGGGGAGAGTGGACCCCACGCGCATGAATAAATGAGTGAGTGAGAGAAGATACTTTCCGACACGAGCCAAACACTGTAGTACCCCCTCTCTCTCTCTCTCTCTCTCTCTCTCTCTCTCTCTCTGCTAATCCAATTTTCCCCCATTTTCCTCTCCTTTTCAATTTACTATTTTACCTTTGAATTTTCTCTTTTTCTCTTTTTTTTTTTTTTTTTTGCCTCTCCCCTTCATTAATTTTTTTTGAATTTAATGAGATATTATAAAATATCATTATTAAAAAAAAAAACAAAAGTTAAATTAATTTTAAACATTATAGTTTGAAGAATATGTTAATACCTTCGCAATTATTGCACTATTTTTTCCCTTTTTCCTTTTGGTGTTTTGTACCTTATTGATATGGTAATCATATTATTTGATGGGATTCTAAAGTTAGAATACAAATAACGAATAATATTTTATCTATTAATTTGTTTCTAAATTTATTTATCAATAAATGATATAACATAAAAATAATTAATGAATAATGTTAAGAATTCCAATAAGTATATCAAAATTATGTCTTAACAAATTATTATTTTATTGGTCGAAATACTATAAAAATTATGTAATAAGGAGTTATTATTTTATTTGGTCGAAATATTAAATATGAATAATTAAACTCTTAGGATCTATAGGTGTAACTAAATTTAAATCAATTAAAAATATCAAAATTTTATAAATATTTTAATATCCATATCATTACTATTCATAATTCATTTATTTGTATTTGGTTTTACCATTGTTGGATTTTTACTTGTTTATTCGAAAATTCTCTTTAATTGACACATCATCTATAATTATAAATAAAATTGATGCAATAAAAAAAATAAAACTAAATAGCTTGTAATTAAGTTTATAATAAATTAACTAAACATATTGATTACTTAATATAATTAAACAACCATGTGGATTGATTTGCGGATTATTAATTTAGATACTAACAATCATTAACATAAAAAAAAAAAAAAAGATATTATACAATCATTTACTATGTAAAAACCAGGAGATCATTAGAGGTGAGCTTAAGGATTTTGGGTCAAACATACAGTGGAACATGGGAATTTGAAAACTCTTTTCAACATGGAGATTATGTTGTTGGTTAAGATGGCATATGATTAGCTTGCATGTGAATTTGCAGTTTAAAAAGATCTTATAGGACATCAAATATTTTTTTAGGAAATTAATTAGTTAGTTAAATATGTGTGCATATATAATAATACAAATAGCCAATTAAATCAATATATACAATCAGGCAGGACTTCTTGTCTTTTTTTCGTATATGTGCGTAATGTATTGTTTTTGTATTTTATTTTAGTCAATGTTGCATTTTGTTCCTTAGTCATATGGAAACAAAGAAACATATATGCAAAAATATGCATGAACCTGCCTTTTTTTTTTGTTTTTTTTTAAATTTTATTATTAGACTTACTCGAATTTAAAACCTTATATATAAAAAGTGTTGATATGTGCTACTAGACTACTCATGCCGACAAAAATGTACCAACTTCAACTTGTGTGTATACATTATATATATATAAACACTAAACTCATGTTCTGGAAATAAAAATGTACTTCTATGGGAAAAAAAAAAAAGTACAGCACTAAACTAAAAGAAAAATGAAACAAGCTATGTTGTATAAAATTTGAATATAGATGTTTTAAAAAAGATAACAAAATAGAGAGGAATATTTAAAATTTCCCCAAAAAAAAAAAAAACAAATTAAGGCTAACAGATGAGATAATGATTTATCACATTTTATCATATATATGATTTGATAAACAAAATTTTGTATTACATATATATATATATATATATATATATATTTTGAATCATATTTATATATATGTATATTTCATAAAAAAAATACTTGTAAAATGTTTTGATATATTAAACGCTCTCCATATATATATACATGTGTATATATATATATATATATATTCTCAATGACATGGAAGGATTTTATTAGATTCATACCATTTTAATTTTTCATTATAATATCATGTGTAGATATAGCAAATAAAAGATTATTATTATTATTATTATTATTATTATGATTGTTGTTGTTGTTATTTATCTGGGAATGGGGATATTATGCAAGAAATAGTACTTTGTCACCAAACTATTCCAAAAGATACCATTAAAGGTTAGATAGGTGATTGGAAATTGGAATAATTGTTTCTTTATATGTTATTCATGGATATCATTAAGATGCATCATGACCATCCACCAACTGGAAATTGTCTCTACCAGTGCCAAAGTTGTCTGATTCGTCGCTTTTTATATATTTTCTTTTTTTTCTAGGTCAAATTTTATATATTTTCATTTAGAACAAGAAGACGCCCTTAATATACATGTTTCTCCAACTCGATCCGTTGCAAAAAGTTTTAATCACTGGTAAAGATAATATTGGTAACATGTGTAGTAGTTTTTGTCTTTTGAATAATAATAATAATAGTAAAAGTTAGTGATATGTTTCAGTTGGAGTAATTTATTGATTCAAAACTGTAACACCGTCGTTCCAAAAAAAAAAAAAAAAAAAAAAAAAAAACCTATAATACTGTCCCATTAATCCAGTGGCAAAGACACCACTTAAACAAAGTTCCGGGCTCTATTCTCCCCTCCAAAAAAAGAAAAAAAAATCTATAAAATACGAAATAAATGTTGTCGTTACTTGAATTATTTTTTTGGAGATCATGACTTCCCTTTAATTAAGATCATCAAAGTGATGAGAAGAAGAAAGATGTTACGTACATGGGTAAAAGAAAAAAAAAAAAACTTTTATTTAAGTTAAGCACTTATTGAACTTAAAAATAGGATATGTCCTTTGAATTAAGTTTAAAAATTAGATCAATCAAACCTTCTCTCCCCCAAGGCCCTCATCAACATGATCAGTGAATTTTAATGTATAAAAAGAGTATTATTGAACTTTCTACGTGATTTACATGGACAGTTATTACCTTGAGAATCCCATGCTGTGAATATATAATATTAACCTTCTTATTCTCACAATAATTCCTTTTTTATTTAAAAAAAAAAAAAAAACACTTGCCCATGAAGTCTTATCTTATTAAAATATACTTACGTCCATACATCTTAAACTGTGGAATGTTCTTTTAAAAATATCGTTGAAAGTAAAGACTAATGCAATAAAAATTTTCTTGAGAATAAATTATAATTCAATATGGTGGTAGATCCTAAAGTACTCTTTTTCTTTTTTTCTTTTTTTGGGGACATAGAACCTAAAGACTTGTGTAACTCTAATTTGAGTACAAAATGGACCAGTCTGCTATTAAATATGAGCACTTAATATTAGGGATGAAATTATTCAAATTCAAAATTATTATTCTAGAATACAGAAACCCTCATATTTAATGTTTAAACGGTAAAGAAATAAAATAGAGCCTAAACATTAATTTACTTATTTTTTTTATTCATTTATTTATTTTGTGTGTGTGTGTGCGTGTGTTATTCATGAGGATGGAGAGATAAGGGATTTGAATTTAATTTAGATTTTCCTAAGAGAAAATATTGACTTCACTAATATAAGTTATCCAAAAAGGAATACAACAGTAATTTGTTAAGCATTATGTTATTTTATTTTTTGGAAAAATTTGTTAAACGTCATTGAATTGTCCTATGTCATTATTAATTTTTAGAAACAAAAGAAATCACAAGAAAAAAACAGTTTTAGTAATAAGGTTCCATTGTATTTTTTCAAAGAAAATGGAAAAGCACAAATTGAGATTGGAAGTCTTTTTCCGCACGAATGGTTAAAACTTTGCACCCAATTAATTTGGACAATACTGGTGAAGGTGTAAGATACATATATAGCAGCTAGCTGGCCCATTCTAATTTATAGGGTGGGATTCAATTGATGCAGGCAGTTCCAAAGCCATATTCTGTGGTAAAGTATTTGGTCCAGGTCCAACCAAACCATCGTCCCTATATATATATAATATATATATATATATATATATATATATGTACGTACCAAACCAATATCATTTGACGTGGAATTGTTATGTCCTCTCATACTTATATAACACAATTATTGCTCTGTCTTAGTGCAGCATAAGTGTACATATATTATTAACGCATATTCCTTTACCATAATACCCAAAAAAAAAACCACCAAAAAGAATTACAATTTATAACTATAATATATAGATGTCAAGTGAGGTTATCCAATAATATGCCTTTCATATCTACATTATGAGATTATATGAGATATGTTCCCCTTTTAAAGTATAAAATATTTCAAACTTGTAAAAAAAAAAGAAAAAAGAAAAAAAGTACATTGAGGACTTTTATGAGCAATTTATGGAAAAACACTTACGGAAAAAGCACTTGTTATGTCACATAGAAAACAAAATTTCTATCATGTTTATTTATTTATTTCTTTTCAATCAACTACCAGTAATAATTATTCTAAAATACGTACTAAATAATACGTATATTATTAGTTAATATATTTTTATAATCTAAATATAAATAATTTTTTAAATGGATAGTGAATGAGAAATAATTAAATATTATCACCTCATTTGTTAAATATTTTAGTAACTTGTATTATTGATAATTATTAAGGAGTTCAACATGGTTTTTTTTTTTTCAATTTTTTTGGATTGTTCTTTCTCTAATTTTTTTATTTAAAAAAATCAAAAAATGTTTAAATAATGTGTTATTATTATTATTATTGATAAATTAGGAAGAAGGGATCTCGTCACTAAATCTTAAATTCTGGATTTGAAAGTTATCATCAATGATTGCTGTTAACTAAACTGTTCTAAAAAATGATGATATATCATTATTCAGATTAGGTGGATTATTACATAAAAGTCATATAGGATATATTTTTTATTTATAAAGTAAAATTGTTATGAAATCCTTACCCTATCAAATATACATATATATATATATATATATATGTATGATTTTTGGTGTATATATTAATATTATGGGTTTGATGGTACCATATGATACATATTCAACTACAATGGTGGTTGATAATTTAGTGCTACAATTAAATGCCTAAAAACTATGTTAACTAGGCCATCCGTTTGGACGCCACACTATGGTCCACTCAAAATTTCATTTGTAATTATTCCGTGGAAGTTGTGATGGTTAATAGGAGGCAGCGGCCTAGGTGAGATGCATCAATCACATATATACATGCGTATACGTACAGATTTGCTATGATGGATGACCACCCACTTTATTATAAAACTGTGGGTGCTATCAATCTGTCGATGTTAAAAGAATGATACATACCAGTCTTTTGACACTGCGATTGAGGGGCGGTACTACTGCAGGCTTGGGGGCTAAAGTTTCTTATTTTGTTGTTTAATTTATATTGGTTTTTCGAAATTTTTAGCATAATACTTGTATAATTGTCTTAAATAGTATATTTGGCCTCCTAATTTGAAGTACACTACTAGTATAAATTATTTTTTATTCCAAATTACAGTATTTACTCTTTTTTTTTTTTTTTGGTTATGAATTAGAAAATTTATTTTTTTTAACATTTTATTTAGAAATTTTAGTTAAAATAATGAAAATTTTGATTTTTTATTTATTTATTTATAGTATACTTATGGTTTCCCTTCACTATGTATGGCTGATGAACTCCTGGCTTTAGAAAGTACTAATGTTATTTCCTTTTACGATTAATATCTATTTTGGGTAGTATTTTATAAAATTTTTATCTTTTATTACTTTGTTTTGTAATTTGTTATTGGCATTTTATCTTCAATTATATATTTATTTGATTATCATTTTTCAAACAAATATTTTAGTTTTTGTACGGTATCAATTTTACCCTCTAAAGTATATTCTCTTATATTATTCTAATAGATTTTTTTTTTTTTTTGGTTGGAACAAACTAAACCATATTTTCTAATAGACTTATCCATATGTTAAAATAATAAATTATATGAAATTTTATATATATAAAAAAAACTAGTTATCAATTTTTTTAGGGATTATAAATATAATAGAAGAATTATATCACCAATTTGAACATTCAAAAAAAAAAAAAAAAACTCTGACTTAATTTGATCATTAAAAGAAAAAAAAATGTTAATTGGCCTCCCAAAGTGAAATCATGACTCCACTCACATTATGATGGTAGTCGTTATCCATTATAGTAAAATTATATATATATATATATATATATATATATGCACATGTATAGTTTTTTCTATTCTTTTTTTTTTTAATGTATATTATTACAAAAATATCAACAATCAAAATATAAAGGTTATTTTAGGAATAATCCAGTGATAAAACTCACTGTTTTTTCCAACCATAATCTTGAATCCGCAACCTCACACCTTCAAAATCACAAAAGAAAATATTAGGAAAACTTTTAAAATATAATTTTGTTTAGCAATTATATGAAAATTAATAGTTCTATTTATCAAACTTGAATGAATGCTGCTAGGGGCAATAGATAATAACTGATGTGAGAATAGTCGATAAATTCATATGATATAAATAATAAGTGAATTCTAAATAAAACAAATAGTCGATAAATTAATATGATCTAAATAATAAGTGAATTCTAAATAAAACAATAAAATAATTTCAAATAATTAGTTTGCATTTAAAAGAAGTGTCTGCAGCGTTACTAATTTAATATATTTGAAGCACAATAATGCTAGAGATACTCACTATTTTGCTGACTTTATTTTGCAATTGATCTAGAAAATACTATGATAATACTTTATTGACTTGTATGGTATTTCATTTATCTATTTAAGTTCACTTATTGTTAAATGAACTCAGTATGTCTTTTACATCAGCATTATATTATCACAAATTTAAAACTAATTTTACTATTTTGAATTATTTTGGTGATACTCAATCTAAAATTTTCAATTATATATTAATATATTCTTTTATCATTGAATATTTACCCCCAAAAAAAAAAAAAAAAAGATTCCATAAAATTTTGGAGCAATTACATTTTTCTTTCTAGAATGGGCTTACTTGAGGCATAAGCAAGCTGCACGTCGTTCTCAACGGAACTTCACATAAAAAAGGAATATATCATTTTTATTTATTTATTTATTTTTTTGAATTAGAAATTTTTATAAGTGAAAGAGCAAGGATCGTCTGTTACCAAGCTGCACTATAAGCATATTTGACCGCACTGATTTTTTATTTTAATTTGAAAACGATCTAAAATGATACAGTTTGAACTCGCTTGTAGTATTACGAGGGCCCACAATGACATTTCACGAGATTTAACAGATGTATAGAGATTCATTTAGGTACGTGGAGACGAGAAGATCAGATGGTTATGATCACATGGTGTACACTGTCAGATCTTTTAGATCGTCTAAATGTGAGGACTTGGGACCTCATTCGGCTTGGCATATCTCCTGCCCTAAAAATGGAAAATGTTGCCTTAGTCCTTTTGGATTCGCTGCTGGTTCAAAGGAGGTCCGTATAAATTTTGATCTGTTTTCAACCTTACATTGCATTAATTGGGTCTTTTACCCCAAAATTGATTATGCAATAATATGAATGAGTTGGAGATATCATGCTTAACAAGAATATTTTTGTTTCAATTTAAATATTTTTTAAACATAATTAAATTAAAAGTAGAAAGATATCGAAAGAATATTAAAAATAAAAAAACATATAAACATATATTAGAAAATTTATTTTAGCTAAAAGAAACTAATATACATATGTATTTTGTATTATGCTTGTTCGTGAAAAATAAAATTAACTTGGGTGCTATATATATATATATATATATATATATGCATTACGTATAGGTGTTATATATCATGCACAAGTATACAAAAAAAAAAAAAAAAAGCATTTTAGTCATGTAGAATACAATTTCATGCTTTTTTAACTTTTTTTATTTGTTATTAAATGTTAACTTTTTATTTTTAGGACAACGAACTATTTAGATCAAAATAAAAGTATTCTTTATAAGAAAATATTTTTTTTTGAGTGAAAATTATTTATAAGGAAATTAAATATGTTAAATGTTGTAGAATTAAGCAAATTGATTTATTAATAAAAAAAATTACTAATTATAAATTGATTATGTGGATATATAGATAATGTGTTAAATTGTAAAGAGTTGACAATATTTAATTAAACTGGTCTATTACCTTAATTATTGGCCCGTCATACCTAATACTTACTCGAATGAGTTGACCTAAAGTTTTTATTTTTCATTTAATATTATTATAGTTTTAGAAGAACACTAATATTTTTTTTTTAAGATAATTATTTGTTTTGAGAAAAGTTATTGTTTCACAGTTAGGATGATATGTATTATTAATAATGCTATAACTAAAAAATTGTTTAATAAATTTATTTATCAAATTATATTTGTTAAAATATGATTAATTGATATATTTATATAATATAAATTTTAAAAAGTAAACTCTTAAATGAATAAGTGAATGAAAAAAAATTAATCAATTAAATATTATTATATCATTTAATAAATAAATTTGATAAACATTTTAATAATTTTAACATTATTAATGTATTATTTCAGTTATGATTGATATACATATATATTCAAAGAATGAATTATAAACAAATAAGATTGCTTCAATGCTTTCAGCAAAAAAAAAAAAGATTGCTTCAATGCTATACTCGTCACATCCACCTGTTAAATCATTCCTAATTCAAATCTTCAGTTTGCATAAAAAGAAACAAATAACTAATAATATATGCTTAGAAATGTAGACCTTTATATCTCCCTTTAGAACAGTCTAAGTGAGCAGTGACAAAATTACAATTTTGGCAAATGCTTAAATCTCCTCATTTGTCTTGTCGTAGTAGTAATAATAATAATAATAATAATAATAAATTTATTAAAATATTTAGCACATATATGCTAGCCAAGATGATTTTTAAACTATAGGTTTTATATTTTATTAATAAAATATAATATCAACCCTGTTGAATAAAAATGTAATGGAATTCGGATTTGGACTTCCCTTAAAAAATTAATGAGTATTTATACCTAAAAGTGTATTTTTAATTGTTTTGTCAATTGATGAAATCTAGCAATACATTATAGTTGTTTGAAAGTGTATAAGCATTTTAACCATAGGAGTAGCTTATTTGTTAATGTAAGACATAGCGTTACTTTGTAAATAATAATATTATATTTGAGATCAAATTGTAGATTAATGGTTCTCTAGTCAAGTCAATATTTGTATCCAATTACCAAAAAGTACTTCAAAGGTAAGAATAGTTTGCTTTCTTCTCCAAAAAAAAAAAAAAAAATTGAAAGTGGTGATTTTATAATGTATACATATCTAATATTATGGTTGAGGGAATCAGCTGGATTACACATTTGATTAAGTGCTTAATTATTGTGACTTTCGTAGAAACAAAATGAAGCATCTAAAATCAAATCAGATTGTAGCTTCCAAGTTACGTAAGGTCAAATCCGACCTACGCTTTCTGTTTATCACTCAACAAAATACACGGTCGATGCATATCCATATGCATCCCCAATTCTGGTTCTAATGATTTTCATAATTCACTATTTATTTCTCTCTCTCTCTCTTTTTTTTTTTTTTTGGTAAATAATAACAATAATAATAATTATGCATTGTCATTATCGTTTTTCACCAATCAATTAATAGTAGTTGAATATAACGTGACGAGCAACTCACATATATTTTGCATATACACACTTGTTCCTTTTTACAATTTTGGCGTTGCAAAATTGGCCATCATGGGTCCAAGTGATCCCTATAATCCCCTACACACCTAGAACAGCTGGTGGAGTTGGTTCACTTTGCATGCTAAGTACGAAAGACCTAGCTTTGTACATATTAAATATATAACATAAAAAAATCAATTAAATAATGTTAGAAACAAATCGATATTTGAGTCAAATATAAATTGACCCCCCAAAAAAAAAAAAAAGCATTAGTCATGGAACTTTTAGCTACCATAATATGTTGTGGTTAAAAACATTTTTGACAACAACAATTAGCCACAATAATTAGTTTTAGTGATAAAATTTATTGTTTCTAAAAGTGTGGCTAAAAATATTTAACCATACCATATTGTGGTTAAAACCTTTTTACCACAGGACTATTAACCACAACCTAATAACGACCTTTATTGCTGTTAAAAATATATGTTAGAAAAATTATATAAAAAAAATTATAAATGGATATATCAAAGATAGGGGCTTTCAAATAAAATAAATTATAAAAAAATCAATAAGTTTAATTTGCAATAAACTTGGTAAAATTACATACAAAAAGCTTCTAATGAATATAGTATAAACAAAATATTAAAAATAACATGAATATATATATATATATATATATATATTTATAAATTCTTGTAAAAAACTTGGTATCAACAATGAGATTTGGATGAAAGACTTGAAATTTAATCGTTGCCTGTATTTAACATATTGTTGTTAAAACAGATTCGCCTTTTCCTGATGTTAGTGAATACAAATATTGTCTTTCAAGTATACAACAGATTAACAAAAGATTCAAACCTTTGGAGCTTCTCTCTAGCAAACTTGAATTGTCATTCCTTTTATCAAATTGGAACCTATGGCTTGCTAAGAGTATTATGGATAAACAAGGAATAGAATTCTCAAGAACTATCCCCAAAAAATCCACATTCGAAAACTAATAATGGATGCCGATTTACACTCATGCATGGGCATCAATTAATTGTCAATAAGTTAAAAATTTGTTACTTAATTAATTCCTCATAATGGTAAAATCAATCTGTCATTAATTCAATTTATTTGGCTTCATAAACTCCAACACGGTTACAAATTTCATTCACCATTAAATAACCATTTAATATGGTATTAAAATACTATATTTCCAACAATCCCCGACATGAAAATTGATAGAATGATATGAAACCAAGCTACAAACACAAATATTGATCTTGATGATAGAATTCTATGGTTAAGACCTATGTAGGATATGTTGGTATAACCTTTTGAATCTCCTTTGTGAGAATATATTTACTCTAGTGACTAAAAGATAGGCATGATGTCCTTAAACCTTTCCTTTGTTTGTGTAAAATGATGATATGCCTCACACACAAATCTTTGTGGCACATTTTAGTTCTTACTGTTATATTTATTTTGACCATAAACATCTTTTTTGGTTTTACATGAGTTTCAAAATATCTGAGCTATATACAATTATCCTTCAAAGCGACCCACTTCTCTCTCACATAGGTCATTTGTTATCTAAGAGTAGCTCACATTAATCCAATGGGATTCGAAGCATAAGAATCATTAAAAGCATAGCTTAACCTTTTATCATTGTTTTATCATATGAATGGATAATAATTTAATTTAATCTTTATAATTTAGTGGTACCATTGAACCTAGATCTTGGGATCTCCAATCAACTAGGTTGGATATTCATTATACCAATTATTTGTTTCATAAGCTTTAGTCCATTCCCCTCGATGACATCTTAACTAATCTTTACTCCACAATGTTATCATTTGACTTTATGTAATTAATATAGATAACTCCAGTTGAGATTAATTATTTAATGATATTGTGTTTAGGACATATATTTGGAATTACTGTTCAACTTTTTTGCCACATTTATCCAAAGTAATAAACTCATTGCGGATTGGGCTTACATTTACTTTCTGACCATTATTGTGTATCTACTCGGTTTGCTAATCGTGTAGGTTATGTTTAATCTTGTTCAACAAGTACCTTAAGCTTCTAATTACCTGGAACACTCCACTTAAGATGCTTTCTCATCTTTATTCTATTTCCCTATAAGTATGGGATTTTAGACTCATGCACCAAAACGAATCAACATTACTGTTATATACATGCCAAATGAAAATGCAATCAATGGTTTTTGAATCTATTTTCACCTTCTTTGATGTAGTTACAATAATTTCAACAATTTCACCTTCTTGGCATTTTCTGAAGAGACCCCTGCATTCATAAGAATTTTTAGGAAAGTTATCTTCTTTTCAATAGTTTATAAATGGTTCTTTCTCTTTCATTTAGTGACAACTTAAAAGGTAATTTAACAATCAAATGGCTTCACACCTTATCACATTTGCATCCATAATTTCTTTCATATTTTCTAACACCCCGATCCAAGAAAACATTTTAAATTTAAACTTTTAACCAAGTTTGATTAAAGTTTATAGAGGTTGACTACGTGGATTCTATGGTTGATTTTTGTTGTGAAATAAATTTTGCTATGAGCAAGACACCATGATGAAGTACTCATTGATCTGAGTTTGTAGACTAGTAGTACATCAAAATCGGAGCTGAGATTTGAAAGTTATGGTGATAAAAAAGTGTTGCCCAAATTGGTTAGCAAACTCAAGTTTGATTTTTTATTTGTATAGAGTTTAATCTTGACTCATCTATTACGTGATAGTGCTCGCCAATATAAGTCTGTAGACTAGTGACATACTTAATTTGAACATACAGTTGAAAAGTTATAGATCCGTAAAGTCGTGTCTATTTTTTTGGGATTGACTTTACGGGTATTGAAATATTTAGAGGGATCCCTGATGGATGCCACATGTCACCACAAAAAATAATAAAAAATACTTTCTTCTTTTTCTTTTTCCTTCTCTACCCCCCCTCTCTCTCCCCCCTTTCTCTCTCTTACCCCTACAAAAGGAGCCCATCTCTTTCTATATCTCTTTCTTGTTGACCGACCATTAGCCATGCTCCAGTAGTCAGACAGTGAGACATTCCAATTGGCATGGTGGCCCATGGTTAGGCCATCTCAATTGCCAATTCTCTTGCTGTTTGGCCAACGGACACGTTGGGATTTATGCTCCAACGCCGGTGGCTGGCATCTCCCAATTTGCCATATTTTCAACATTTGTCAGCCACAAACTTGGTCATTCCCCTTAGTTTTTGACTCTTGAGTCCAAATATGATCTCCATTTTTCCAAATTCCAAGTGGTTGAAGATATACTATGGTTTGAAATTTGACCAAAACTTCTCTGCCATTTTTTAGCCACAGCGATAGGATATGCAAGTTTGAGCTAAGCATCTTTGATCCTTATCTCTCATGCCTTCTTTGATATATAGTTTGTAAATTTTGATTTGGTATTTGAGATTTTGCCATTTTTGAGTAAATTATTGTATTTAATGTGAAAATTATGTTAAATTTTGTATATATGCTTGTAACTACATATATTTTGTATATATATATACATAGGTATATATGTGTAACTTTTGGCATGTGTGTAGATATATATATATATATATTTGTTAAAAGATTGTGCATATATATATTCTTGTTAAAAGATTGTATATATATATATATATACATGTGTGTGTGTGTGTGTGTGTGTGTGTGAGTATGGGAGTATAATTAGATTTGTATATATATATATATATATATATATATATATTTATAAGTATATTTATTCATTTAATTTGTTATTATTACAAGTTGGATTTAAAGGACTTAGTTAACCAATCATTATTAATTGAGTATTTTATAGAATTAAAAAAAAAAAAGGAGAATTAGATGCTTATGTTGAATTATGAATAAACTAATATTTTGTATATCTATTTGTTTACTTAATTAAGTAGTTAATTAATTAATTTATTTCATTTATTTATTTATCTATTTATTTATGTTTTGGTGTACCACTTAGCGTGTGTGTTATTAAATATTCATAACCCATTTTGGATTTTATGAGTCATATATTGTTTTTGAGATTATGTTTATATATATATATATATAGGTATGTATGCGCACATTTATGGGTATATTTGTTATGCTTAATTGTGATGAATTTAGATTTAACATGTTATCTACATTTATATTATTAAATTATGCAGAGGTGTTTAAAATATTGTATTTCATTTTAGCGAATTTTATGTGTTCATTTCATATAATGATTTATACTTTGGATATATAAATTTTGGTCGTGGATATTGTATGAAAAATATTTTTGATTTATTTGTTTATGTATCTATCTTTGCCTATCTAAGAGAATTAAATGTTGTAAAAATATTTAATATTGAAATGATGATACTGTAGTATATTTCCTTAAGAAATTATATTTTGGGTTTCCTAAATGTTTATTCATTTACTTATCTATTTATTTATTGATTTAAAACAATTAAATTATGGTTATGAGGAATTGAAGTTTTTAAAATTATATATTTTATGTAACCAAATAATCTGTAAAAGCACCATATAGTACTTGTATTTTGTACTATTATATTATGGATTAGCACGCAAGTTATATATAGTCATCCTTTGTAAGCTGTGCTAAGAGAGGGTAGGTAAGTAATCAACCACTTTTCTCATGGTTGAAGGACGATAGGTTTAGCCATTTTTGTGGAAGTTGAAGGTGAGATGGTTGATAGGTATTTTAACAGTTACAATCAGCTGACCCCAACTTGACTGTAGGATGACAAGTTATTTAGCAACGAAACAATAAGGATGTTAATGGAGCTACATGCAGGTTCTCTTCTCCCTCTCCTATCTATCAATTGGTGTTTGGGATGCTAAACATCACTTGTCAACAATGATATATAATATAATGCATCAGGTGTCCTTTCAATGTATACATATATATGTTATGTTATGTTAGTATGTACCACATTATACGGGAGCAACAATTTAATTCGGCTCATAAATAGCTTAGTATTGTATTTTTGTTGCCTATGGATCTAGTGGGTTGGACGGCCATTATAGACAACCACCATTTACCGTATTAGTAATAATATACCTACAATAGTTAATACCTTGTGACCGTGTATTAGTGTATTATATGGTACACAGGGTGTACGTCCGTTAAAAGTGTACGAGTTATGTAACGCATTTATAAATTTTAGTTCTATTTCATCTATATATGATTATGATTTTCTATTACCATTATTATTATTATTATCATCATCATTATTATTATTATTGTTATTGTTACTTTTATTAATTGTTATTATTATTTTTAGCATTGTTATTTATTATTATAATAAATGTTGTTATCATCATCATCATCATCATCATCATTGTAATTGTTACTATTCTTATTCTTATTATTAATATTATTTATTATTATTGTTGTTATTGTTGTTATTATTATTATTATAATTATTACTATTATTGTTATTATTATTATTATTATTATGATTGTTATTGTTAGCTGTACAATTATCGTATTTGTCCGAATAATTGAGTTTATGAATTTATAAGTATTGTAGCTTTTGAGCATGTACAGTAGCCTTTAGACAAGTATGGTAGCATTTGAGTAGGTATTATAGTAGGTTCTACAGTCTTCGTACAAATATGGTATCCTTCGAATAGGTTATCCAAATCTCTCGAGCGGTTGTAAGTGGGTGGTGTAGTTGGCCATGAGTTATTAAAGTATGTATGACCTATCCTGAACAAGGACTTGGGAAAGGTTGGGACCATTTAGGATTTATGTAGTAAACCCTAGAAGGGATCTTGACTCTTATAAAGGTATTTACGGTATGCTAATTATTTCTTGCATCTACATTCATATGCTATTGTTAACGAAGTCTTGTAAATTTGTGAAAACTTATTGTAAGGTGAAAGGAATAAGGCGAATGCATATTTTCAGAGCGCGCTTTCTATGCAAAAAAATTTGGGGCAAATCCAACGCTTAGGGGAAATGCTACCCGATTCTTTGTAATAACTTTCGGTAGGATTTCCCCTAGTTAGGATTAGCCAAGGATTTCGGTATAGAATCTTGAATGGGTCTTGACATATTTTATACTTGCTTTTAGCAAATATATATTATAGTAATCACTAAAAGAATTCGAGAAATAAGTTATTCAAATTCCAACAATTTTATAACTAATTATAAGCATAACATGAGCTTTAAAAGCAAGTGCTTGTTTCCCTAACCATGAACCTTTGTAGTGCTTTAAGCCCATTTTTTTCACATTTTCATGACACCCCATACTAAAGTGTACTGAAAATTTTTGCATTTTGACTAAGTTTGATCGAAATTGACTAGGGTTAACCAAGTGCATCTCATAGTTGACTTTTTGTTACAGAAGGAATTTCACTTTAACCAAAGAATCATTGCAAAGTACATGTCATCTTGAGTTTGTGGACTAATAGCATGTTGAAATTGAAACTGAGATCATAAAGTTATAATCTAGACAAAGTGATGTTCAGACTGATCGAGTGAGCCTAAGGTTGACTTTTAATTTGTATGCATTATGGCTTTGACTTGTATGCCATTGAATAGTACTCATTGATATAAGTCCACGAACTACCGATACACTTAATTTGGACTTATGATTGAAAGATTATTGATCTATAAAGTTTTAATTATTTTTATGAGACTGACTTTATAAGGTATTTTTGGACAATGTATTTAGAATGTGGGATTAAAGGCCTCTAGTGACATGCACCATGTGTCAACACCACAGCCACTCTTGTGGGTGTGTAGTGGCATCAGTGGTGCTTTTCATTGGACCATTTGGTTTGTGAGATAGAGAGAAAGGAGAGAGAGAGAGAGAGAGAGAGAGAGAGAGAGAGAGAGTGTGTGTGTGTGTGTGTGTGTGTGTGTGAAGGCAACCCCTGTTTTGCGGCCAAATCAGCCACCTCCAACTATCTCCTAGCCACATGTGCTACCAATAGGACTACCCACTTAGTGATGTACTAGCCTGTCGAGATTCATGGCAAGCTGTCTGGTGATGGTCATTTGCTTTGTTGGCGTATTTCTCCCTTTTGGGCCACTATCTTGCCACACTGTCACCATCATTCTCTTACCCACTTAAAAACAACGTTTCTTTAAAATTTCACAATCGGTGGATCACCGACGTGTTGGCCTTTGTGACTTTTTTTTGCAACGACAGCGACTCATTGATCTCGCAATTCTGGGGAGTTTTCGGCCGATCCACCATTCTATTTCACCTTTTTTTGAACCTTCTAAATCTAGATCCAAGGTTCTCTTAGCTCAATTCAAGCTAGTTTGTAAGATCCAGAGACATTTACTCGACCCAAATTTCTGACAAGATTTCAGCCACAACTAGCCAATCTCTTACCGATAAGACTCGATTCGCAATCCTTGTACCATAAGCTTTTTTTATTTATTTATATGCTAGTTTTAGTTGAGATTTGTATTTAAGTCTCTGAGTAAATTGTGTGTAAAATACCCTATAAAAATAATATTTTAATAGATATTGTATTTTTCAATATTTTAGGCACTTATGTAAATCGAGGAATAGATTTAGTGGAGGATCTGTAATGGTTTGCATTTTTAGGTAGTGGTACATTTTCTAAAATTTATTTTTGGGTTAGTTACATGAAATGCCATATGTAGTATTACTTAATATTTTGTTATATAAATAAAAAGGAAATTGATATTTATGTGAGTTTTATAAATGTGTTTCCATATATGTATATATATATATATATTGTAAAATTTTTGGTTGAGTATTATAAAATTAATTTAGATGGAAAATATATATATTTGGTAATGTGTTTTTAGTATAAATCATTTTTTTTTAATAAATATGATTTGAATAAATTAAATAATTTATATTGGTTTGGTGTGTTGAAAAATCCTGGTGAAACGTATAAATTGGAATTCTTGTGTAATTTGTATATCTATATTATTTTTAGATACACTATACAATACTAATGTTCTGTTTTATAATTATTATTAATTGTCTAATGTTGGTATTATTTAGCTATTCTATAGGAGCTAGGTGATAGGAGTTAGCATGTCGTTTGAACAGTAAACATTAGTCATCGTCCTCTTAATCGTAGAATGACAAGTTATTAGCATCGGCACCTTGGAACACCAAGATGTTCGATTGTAAGTATCTCCCTATTTATTTTGTCAGGGAATATTTGGGACATCAAACACCGCTTGACATCACTTAATATATAGCATGATGCATCAAGTATACACCTGGTATATGATTAAAATAATGTTTTTAATATTTACTTGTTTATTTATTTAATTTATGGTTTTGAAAATGTTTAATTTATCATTTATTAGATTTAATATATCATATTATTTTCACCTTAGTTGTACTTTATTATTCTTAAATGAATATTTTTGGGACATTTATCTAAATGATATTTTGTTTCAATTTAATTTAATTTTATTCTTTTTCATTGCATTTTATTTCCAATAATGATATTTAAATATTTTGGGATGCAAAATTATGTTTTGTAAAAATGATTTTTAACAGGATAACTTTTCATATTGAGTGAATTACTCAGATTTTTGAGAGAAATTTATTTTTCTAAATTTCTAATTTACTTTTTTTTTAAAAAATTTCTTTATTAGTACTATTAACATTAATAATATCACTATAAATACCAATTTTAATTTTCATTTATCAAATTATTATTTTATTATTTTAATATTAGAATTAAATTTATTGTTAATATTACTGTTATTAATTAGATTGTTGCCACTCGCATAAATAATTAGCATCTCATTAGTTTTATTTATTTGCCAACCCATTTCTTTAGGTTCAAGTAACTAGTGGATCGATTATCCAGCTATGAGTTCTTCTGATTACGTCGTTCTGTTGCTGCATTCAAGTAGCAACTCTTCTTTCTATCTCTCTATATTATTTTTGTTATCATTTCTCCAGTTTCTGTAATATCTATGTTTCTTAATATAACCTTAGAATACTCTGTATTGAATTATGGATTTGATGGCCTGTGTAATGCTATTCATGTTTGTTATTTATTTTTGTGGTAATTTTCTAATTGTTCCAAGGTCTTATAAGTTAAATTAATCAAATTCAATTTTTCTCGTTCTATTTAAGAGTATCCATTTGCTCGAAACTACTCCACTTCCAATTCTACTTTCCACAAGCAGCACAGGGCTTTTTCCAACCATGCAATGGCAAAACCTATACCAAGAATTGGTTCATGTAAGAATAGATGTATTGGTTCACATAAAAATGCACATAGAATACCAAAGGGAGTTATTCATATTTAAGCAAGTTTCAACAATACTTTTGTGACTATTTTTGTTCCTTTATTTTGGAGTGCTATTATTTTATCAAATTTTTTTAGTAAAAAAGGGAGAAAAAAGGTGATTGTACTTTTTGGAGTATGTTTTATGTGCGAGAATTTCGGGATAAATCGAATCCTAGGGGGAGATGCTGCCAAGGCTAACCAGTTGAATTTCCAATAAGATTTCTCCTAACTAGGGCTCGCTTAGGGTTCCGGTAGGGAATCCTTGGAGGTCCTGACATTTCTTAAATTCAAATGAATTGACAATGTTATGGTTTACCATACTCCTCTAAGTATGGGATGCTTCTCCACTAGCTCAAACTTGAATCGCTTGTCCTAATGTCAAGGGATCATGAACCATGAGTTGGAAGACCATTTATAGCATAACACAAATATGAGTTTGCTTACTGTTCTTCTTTCCCTTTGATTATGTCATCATACTAACATTAGCAACTGACTTGACTGTCAAGTTGTCATCAATATCCTGGCCAGTCACATTCGCCCACTAACCCAACTTGCATCTAAAATAATGTTGCTTTAGGTCATCTTCAAGCTTTACCCAGGTCGTGAGTTAACTTAATTTTTTGCAAACGAGCCATGTGACCTATCTACCCAACACAACATTTTTCTCCCAATTCTAGTGGCCATTTTCAATGGGGTTGATTTCTTTCTCTTCATCCCATCAGGGACAACCAAAAAATGGGTTCAATTTTTCCAATAAATGTAAAAAAACAGAACACTCAAATATGGCTATTTTTTTAGATCAATTCCATAAAACATGTTGAAAAAAAAAACCACCTAAGTTTGAAATGGATCAAATACGGCTCAATTGAAATTGCCAGATTTCCACGTTGTTTCAGCTAGCAATGTCAACGGGGTGGGGTGAGGCCGATTTTTAAAATTCCATCTTCGTCCCCGCAGTTTTTTTCATTTCTTTAGAGGTGGGGCGGGGATGGAGATTTCCTAATCGGGGACAGGGCAGCCCATTTCCCACACCACCACCCTTTTTTTTTTTTTTTCTTTTTAATAATTGATATAATTTTTTGTGAGAAATTTATGTAAAAAATTTCTTTTATGAAGGCCCACATACATACAATTGGCTATTTAAAAAGGTTATGAGAACAAAAAACAAAAAAGCAAAAACAAAAACAAAAAAAAGGGTAAAGAAAAGAAAAATAATGTTAAATTTAAATACATAAATGAAATTATTAAAAAAATAAATAATATATATTGGGCTGGGTTCGGGCTGAGGTTGTTATTCCTTAGTCCCGGTTCGACCCCGATTATTAAAGCACTTGTATGCCTTACTTAGACAATCTTCATTAAGATTTTTAGGGAAAAAAAATATTATGTATAGATATATTCAATGATAGGGGCATTCAAATAAAATATATTGACAAAAAATCAATAAATTTAATTTACAATAAGCTTGTTAAAAATTGCATACAAAAAGGTTTTATAAATATAATTTGGACAAAATATTAAAAATAAACATGAACATATAAAAAAAAATTCAAATAGAAAACCTGGTATAAACCATGAGATTTGGACAAAAGATTTGAAATTTGAGTTTGAGAAATGTGTTTCATATAATGTCCTTAAGATAGATTTGCTTACTGGTGCTAATGAACTCGAATACTTCTTTCCTCCTGGATAGAATGGACTAACACAAACTTCAAAATCTTGCACGTCTAGGGCTTTTGTCCGATGAACTTTAAATTGCCTTTCTTCTAGAACCTATGGCTTGCTAACAGTATTATGGACAACAAGGAATAGAATTCGCAAGAGCCATTCTTGAAAATCCCACATTCAAAAACTAAGAATTGACTCCAATTTACATCATCCATTAATAAGTATTTAACAAGCTAATTAATTCCAACAATTAATTTTGTAATATGTCAATTAATTTTATGACGGTCAATTAAATTATAAAATCATTCTTAATTAGTTCCTTATAATAGTCAAATTAATCTACGATTAATTCATAATGGTAATTTTATTCACCATTAATCCATTTTATTTTGCCTTATAAAAACTAACACCGTAACAAATTTTATTTACCACTTAATATAGTATTAAAATAACATATTTTTTCAACAATATAACTAAAAGATGTATACTTTTGGCTACTACTTTCTTTGTGGCCAATAATAATAATAATATATATATATATTTTTTGTAGTGGTTTGATCATTTTAATTGAATTTAGTAACAATAGTTGTATCAATTTGTTTATCATATTCCAACTGATATGATATTTTCAAAAATAAAAAAATGATGTAATATTATTTTATTAAATTGTATTAATGGCGTCACTTATTTTAATTTATATTAATAGTTCAACTACTAATTAATTATTATCAATTTTTTTGTCACATCAGTTCATAAACATAATTAATATTTGTAATCTTTATATTATAAGAAAACAAATTATGCGTCACAATTTTTTTAGTCAGAATAAAATTTGATGATCACTAAATAAATTTGTGCAATCGCAATTCTGCAATTATTCATTGAATTTGTATTAATCAAGAAAAATAAGTACTTATATAATCTTATATTAAATTGTAATATTTTTCTACCAAAAATCATTTACAAAATTTTTAAGGTTATATTGTATCTACCTCCCCTGAAATTTTGGAAAATTAAAAATAATCATTGCATATACATCCGATGCCGATATTGGTTTTCTGTCTAAACTAACGAAGAACCCAAGGGCTTGCTTGACCACCTATTTTAAAAACCGTTTTTTGTTTTTGAAAATAGAAAATTATTTTCAAAACAAAATGTATTGTTTGGCCATTAATTTTCAAAAACTATTTTCAAAGAATAAATGGAAAACAAAACAAAAAACAGAAAACAATAAAAAGATATTTTTCATATTTTCAAAAAAATTAAAAATATGTTGGTTCACTGCATCTGACACTTTAGCGTTGATAAAGGAGAGTAAAAATGACAATTTATCCTACACAACCCGAAACCGCTTGCACTGCCTCTAAAAGTATGTTTTGGGTTTTTGCAAATCGTTTTCAAACATAATTGGCCAAACACTCATTATTTTCATAAAACAATAGAAAACTATTTTTTTCCTATATTTTGAAAACAATGTTTCGAAAATAAAAAATAGAAAATATGGCTTTTTACATTTAAAAAAAGCCTGACCCACATCGATTTTATTGGTAACTATGTTTTTTTATTAATTTTTTATTTAATTTTTCTTATTTTTATGAAAATAAGAAAGAATAAATCTCTTTCCTTTCTACAAATTTTCCTCATTCTAGCTTCTCTCCTAAACTACATAATTACAAACACAAGCAGTACCAGGGGTACAGTTAGCATGACAACTCCCATGTAATTTTTATTTTGAAAGCAACATACAAAAACAAGAAATATTCCCATAATCCATTCAAATCCATATGAAAACTTCAAATTCAAACCTATAAAAATTTCAATTCGCTTTTGTTGCTATGGATTTTGCTGAAATTCTTATTGGTTTTCCAGAGTTGGTTGTTGTGTTTCCACAACTTGGAAATGAGCCAAGTTATTGATTCGAGTGCATTCAACAGAAATATCAAAGCGGCGGTAATCAACAGGACATTGTGTTGACTATTCAAGATGGTTTCTGGTGTTTTATTAAAAAAAAAAAAAAAAGATGGTTTCTGGTGCTGGAGATGCTCAAATGGGTTTTTCAAACTTGAGGGGGTTACATTTAATTTTCCAAAACCTGAAAGGAGGTGATACAGTATACCTACTTTTTAATTTTTGATGAATTACAAAATTTATCACTATCAGCTGTTTATTGGTAATTGTTTTTTGTCACTAACATTTTTATATTAGCTATATGATATAGGAAGGCTTTGAATATTTTGTGTTAGTTCTTAGGATTATACTCTTTACATCTTACAACAAACAAGCTCTCATAGAGCCCATAATATAAGATACATAAATAGGAGGCATATAAGAATAAGAAACATTTTTTTTTTTTTGGCATAGTATATTATATATAAGAGACGGGAAAATATGTTTTCACAGCATAAAGAGTATTAACTAATTATGGAAAATTGTAAAGTCCACCTTAAAAATGTTAATTGGTTGATAAAATGTTTAATTATGGCATTCAACAAACCTTAGAGCATCTCCAATAGTTCTTTCTATTGGAGTCTATATGACATTGATTTTGGAAAGTATTCATACTTATATGGCATTCTCTCTATTTAATAGATAATGTTTTAAACAATTTCTCTCCAATGGGTTCTGTTTAAAATGTCCTACAATGTTAATGTGTAATTTTTTATTTTAAAATTATATCTAATTAAAAAAAACCAAAAACCCACGCAGGAGTTATTTTTCTTTTAACAAAAATCAATAAAAATAAACAAAATACTGACTTAACCTGTCTAACAGAGCTTCCAGAAGTAGACAGTATCTTTTACAGCTTCTATTTCTTTTGTTGCGACATCAACTTTGACAGAACTAATGCACAGAACCATTGGAGATGATTTTTTTAAAACTTTATCTATTTATCTCATGTGGTAAAAAAATTTTAAATGGACAGAATTAATGTCTAGAGTCATTGGAGATGCTTTTAACACGCCAGAAATTGAAAAAATTGAACTTGATTAATCAAAATATATGTATATATATATATACAATCCTCTCATCAGAATGTCCGGATGAAACTATTGTGTGAACTTAAGCGTATCCAATTAAGGATATGTGTATTTTGAAATAGCCACGTATTCTTAATTGGATATGCCTGAGTTCACATGAAAAGTTCATCACGCGTTATGATGAGAATTTCTATATATACATATATTGTTAGAAAATAATGAATTAAAAATTGAAAAATAAATAGATAAATAATGTTTTCATTATAATAAAACATAGTTAGCAGAAATAAAAGAAAAATTAGATACACAAATTATGAATCTGTAAACTACAAGGAAAATTCACTGAAGAATGAATTAATCTGATGTTTGTAATACCATGGTTTCCTTAAAATAGATTCACTCTCACTTCTGCAAGTGTTCTTGTAGCGTCTTGTCTTCCAAAATACAACAAATTATGAAAGCTTTGATAAATAGCACCTTCACAACTTCTCTAGCGTAGTTGAACTATGCCAAAACTCTATTAACTAAAAACCTTCTAAGAGAACTATCTAGAGTATAAAAGAAGTACTAAGACTAATTTTAATTTCTTGATGCTTGTGTTGTGTGTCTCTTTCAACTAATAGGTTAGGGTATATATATGCTTCATATGAGGGGGGTTTCAAATCTTAACTTTGATACCAAACTATTACAAAATTAAAAGCTGGCTTTAATATTGACTGTTACAAAATTAAATTAAACAATAAATCCTTGTAACACCCATATTAAAAAAGTCATTTAATAAGCCATTAATCAAGGCTATTACAAAATTCAATTTCTTTCAAAACCTTAAAAGCCATCTATCAAGGTATTAAAGATAAGTTTTTCCAATAATCCCTTTATATAAATAAAATTAACAGATAGACACGAGCCTTTGGACAAAGTGTTTGACCTTGGTAATAAAGTATGTCTCCTCAATACATTTCAATTCTCACTATTATGTTCGTTTTGGCTATAAACATCTTTCTTGTTTTGCAAGAGTTTCTAAAAAATTGTATCCTATATAATTCTCCTTTGTAAATGCCCTTCTTATCTTTTACATAGGTGATTTATTATCCAAGAATAACCTGCATTACATTACTTGGATTTCTCGATGTATAAGAATAATTAAAAATATAGTTTAACTTTATCTCTAATGGATATTATTGTTTCATCATAAGAATGGACAGAAGGTTAAACCCCCACAATGATCCAAACTAGTTTTAAAATTAAGTTATCTTTTTAAACTTAGATCTTGGGATTTCTAGTCACTAGGTTTGATTTCCATTGTATAGAATTTCTATTTTGCAGGCTTTAGTTCAATTCCCATTGATGATTTCTTAACTAATCTTCTATTTATCCCTTTTTAAGCGGATCTATAATGTTATCATTTGACTTTACATGGTTAACAGAGATAACTACAATTGAGATTAACTGTCTAATAGTATTTGTGTCTACAACATATGTATTTAGACTTACCATTGTACATTATTTTTATGCCCTGCTTACTGCAGATTTGTTTATCACAATAAAAGCACAAGCTTCAACCATCTTGGAATGTCTTCTAAGAGATGGCATAACTGTATAGGCTTTTCACCACATTTTTCTAAAACTACAAATTTAGATTCCATAATGGAGCAGGCTATCACTATTTACTGCAAGGACTTCCACGATATGGCTACACCTGCCAATAAAAACACTTACAAGTTTTAATATCAGAAAGTTTGCATCACTATATCCTTCCTGAATAACTGGATATCTAGTATATTACAATCCATAATCACATGTATACTACAAGTATTTCGGTACTTTTATAATTCATTTATAGTGATCATAACATGGATTACTTGTGTATCTATTCAATTTACTAACTGTGTAGGTTGTGTCTCATCTTGTACACATTATTAAGTACACCAGACTATCAAACACCCTAGAATACTCCACTTGAGATACACTCTCACTTTTATTCTTAGAAAGTAGAGATTTATATCTAAAGGTATTATGGCCACACCAAATCCTCTTTATTGAATTTTCTCTAGTATGTTGTCTACGTAATATATTCAAAGTTCTCAAGATTTTAACCCCCTAAAATCACATTATCAAGTCCCATATCTTTCATGTCAAACTATAAGTTTAACATTGTCTTAGTAGATTTGACCATTTTGTCATTACTACCAAAAATGAGCATGTCATCAACATATAAGTACAAAATGACATAGTTATTTTCGATATATTTAACAAGAACACACTTGTCATATTCATTGATTTTATACCCATTTTCCATCATAACACTATTAAACTTTTGATGCGACTATTTCAATGCTTGATTTATATCATATAAGGACTTTATTAATCTGCAGACTTTCTTTTATCTCCCTGGAGCAGAAAAACCCTTAAGATCTCTATGTAGATCTCTTTATCTCGCTCTTCACAAAAAAAAAGAAAAAATACTCTTTAATTCCATTTGATTGACCAAAGGATTCCACTAAGTAGTAATTACAAACACTATTCTTATGGAATTTATTCTCATTAAAAGATAATAAGTATCAATATTATCAAGGACTTCTCGTTCTCTGTAACCTTCAATTACAAATCTAGCATAATAATTGTCAGTTGTAACACCCCGTCCCGAAGTACACCGGAATTTTCTCGCGTTGACCGAATTTAAACGTTGTTGACCAAGTAGGGCCCATTTTGACTTTTTGATATGGATAGAATTATGCTATGACCGAGGCACCATTGAAGAGTATGCATCAACCTAAGTTCGTTGACTAGTAGCACATCAAAATCGGAGCCACGGTTTAAAAATTAGGATCAACATAAGGTGCGGTCCAAACTATCCGAGAATGCCAAGTTTCACTTTTTATTTTTGAGAAACCTTGTTTTGACTCATGTATGTTTGTAAAGTACTTGTTGATGCAAGTTCATAAACTAATGGCATGCCTAATTTGGATATTTGGTTAAAAAGCTATGAACCTGTAAATTTTTTCTAAGATAGTATTATTTTATGTTTGATCGCCTGTGTGTGTAAAACGTGTGCACAGTGCCCACCGACACTGTGGCACATGCCATTTGCTTAGCCAACTCCATGTGTGCACAGTGGCACCCACGGGTGGCATTTTATTTGGCTGAAAGAGTGGTAGGGGTGAGAGGGAAGAGAGATAAAGAGGTGAGAGGGTGAGGAAAAAGAGTGAGAACCAGCTAACCGTCATTACCCATTTTCAGGCCATCCCCTTGCTACACGAGCCTGACTGCCACCACCGCCCTTCCATTTCCGGCTGGCCACCCAAATTTCATGGCCAACCGACTACCCATGCACCCAGATCAGCCATTTTTTTTATCAACGATGCTAATTTCTTTTCCAAATGATTTCTCCCAAACTAGCCATCCATTTTTTACACCGCTAATCCCATTGGCTTACCCATCCTCTGATCTACCTCCCCACCAAAAACCAAGGCCATTGGCCACTGGACGTGCCACCAGCAGTGACCTTTCCTGGTAGGCAAGATGGCTCATCGTGAAATTGTATTCCGGGGAGTTCCTTGTGAACCCACTTACCCTTTCCTGCTAATTTGATCTTCCTAAACTTAAATATGAGGTCCTTTTTCCTAAATTCTTGATAGATTGAGAGATTCAAAAGAATTAAGTCTGAAACCTTTTAAGCGAGATTCGGGCCACCATAGATCCGATTACCGGAAGGTAAGACCTGATTTGTAATTATCGCATCGTAAGCTTTATTTCGGTATATCATTTATAAATTTTGGACAACATTTGTGTTAGCCCCCTCGGGTACCCATGTATAATATTCCCGAATGAAATATTAATTTATTTGATCTTGTGTAATGTTGATATCTTAGGAGCACGTGTGAGTAGTGAGACTGATCCTGTGGAGGATCTCAATTGATTCACGTACTTAAGGTGAGTAATCCATCTTTAAATTCATTTTTGGATGTTAAATTATATATATATATATATATATATATATATTATGTTATTTAAATATTTGGAAATTATATTTTATGAGCTGAATAATTATTAAATTTCTATTTGAAAATTTCGATGCCGAATTTGGGGTGAAATAAAATATATGTGCATAGAAATCATATTTTGATTGTTGAGAAATTATGAACTTAATTGTTATTAAATTATTGTTGAGTAAATGTTGAAATTATTATGCATAATAACAGTGTTTACATGATTTTAAGAATATATGAATTTCATGAGGTTTTAATATTAGATTTTTGGTATGGATTGATTTTATAGATTTGAAGGAAAATATTTATTTTAATTTATTATGCATTGAAAAAAAAAATGGTGGAATTTATTTTTTGGTATTAGAATTTGTGGATTTACACTATTGGATTTGTGAGAATGGATTTCCGATGATGGTTAAAGGAATGTGGATTGCGTGGATTTGAAAAAGATATATTTAGTTCAGTGGTAATGATGAGATTTTGGTACTTGGAAAAATATGGTTTTGCTGGTTTTAGATGCATCATACAGTACTAGTATTCTGTACTATATATGTGATTGTGATAAGTGCGCAAGTTGTATGCTCTCTAGTGAGATGCCATCGGACCGAGGATATGCAAGTTTTATATAGTGGCCATAAGCCGCCCCTCTCCATGGCGGGGATGATTGATATAAGCAATGGCGCCGTTGGAATGCCAAGAAGACCATCTGCCAAGTTTCTCTCTTTAACCTCCTCGTCTGGAGTTGCTTTGGATACTGGGTACCATCGGGCACCACTGATATATAGTTTGGTGCATCAAGTGGTTTTCTTGACGTGATTTTTAAAAATAAAAAGTTTTAAAAGTATTTAAATTTAAAATGGATTTAATCGTGTTTTTATTATTTATTTAAAATTTGTAAATTAAAATGTATATTGACATGTTTTATAATTTATTTTGATTTGAGAATTTAATAAATTTTTTATGGTATTTTGTTACCCATTTCAAATTTACGTTTTAAATTAATTTAAATATATCCTCATTATTTTTATTGATTTATATAATTAAACGTTTGCAAATTATTTATCATAATTAATTTTGCTTTTATGTCAAATTTCTTTAATATAAATCTAATCTTTTGTATTTTATTGCATTTATTTATTTAATATTTCCTTAATTTTTGAGGTATACAAATATTGGATTTTGTGAAAATGTTTTAAAAGTTGAACCTTTCCAATTGAGTGAATTGTGAGGGTTTTGAGAGAAAACATTATTTTCAACTACTTATTATTTATTTATTTCTTATTATTATTTAATCAAATTTATTATATTGTTATATTATTAACATTATTATATAGTAGATTGGGTCACTCACTGAGATGATTAACATCTCACGTTTTTAAATCCATTCCCCTAGGCCCACGTTAGTAGGCGTTAATCGTCCAAGGGCGAGCATGACGCCTTTGTTCTTCTTCAAAATCCAAGAAGACTTCCCTTTCTTTTATTTCTATCTTGTAATATTTCTTTCTATCTTATGTAGTATTAACTTTTGTACTTATTTGTAACCCTATGATGCTCTATATACAATGTTGGATATTTATTTATTTAATATTGCACTGATTTCCTGTTTATTATTTTTGGAATAATATAAGCTTGTGGTAATAATTTGTAATAAGGTGGGAGGAATAAGATGGTGCATATAAATTTGCATTTATAAGGGTGGTAAGTCCAACCCTTAGGGGAGATGCTACCGGATATTCCATTGGAGGGTCTGGTAGAGTTTTCCTGGGATCAGGGCTTGTCTACGATTCTAATGAAGGATCTTGGATGGGTTAGGATAGATTGGTATAAGAGCTCTAGGTTCTAGTATTCTTAAAGGACTATGCATTGTTGTACATCCCATCCGCAAGTTATTCAATTACTTAACCGTGCTAAAGTGTCTTCTCTCTAGCCGTGCAGTGATGCGTAGGCGGGGCACTCACAGTACTCGAGAGGACTTGGCCAAGAGTTCCGAAAATAGGTCCACCCTCAGAAATCTTGTCTCCCAATTGACTTGAACATTGGGAAGCGTAAGCTCTAGTAATTACACTGTGGATCAGGCCCGACGATTTGGAGTAGCGAGTTTTGATGGGACACAAGGCCCAGCTGTAGCTGTAAGTTAACTATCTAACATGGAAAAGATCTTAGAAGAAGAGATGCAGTGCTCTGACAAAGATATGGTTAGAATCTTTGGCTTCATGTTAGAGGCAATGCAAGAAAGTGGTGGAAGGTCAAAAAGACACGAAGGAGACATACTTGGAAAAGTTCAAAAGTACCTTCACCACTGAATACTACCCTCTTGCCTATCGTGAGGCCAGAAGACATGAATTTAAGGAATCACATTGGGGGAGTATGTCAGGCGATAAGTATGAGCAAAAATTTTGGGAGTTGTCAGAATTTTGCATGCATTTGATTCCAAATGATAATGAGAAGAAGATAAGATTTATTGATGGCTTGAATGAAAACATAGCCTTGACTATTGCTGGATCGGTACATCCCACTTGCAAGTTTGTTCGAGATGCTGCACTTGAGATGGAGAAGCAGATCTTGATGCGTAGATCGAGGTGTAGGTCCTTTGAGGGTTCTTATGTGGGGGCATTTAGTCAAAGAGCTTTGAAGAAGAGTCATAGTTTGGGCTCCTCCGATAGTGGTGGACCGAGCTTACAAGGTACTTTTCAGCAAAGAGGCAGTCGTCGGATACCCTAGGCAGCCCGTCATTCGATCAGCGGTGATGTGAGCTTTTATCAGTAGTCCAATCTTGGTCCCAAGCAGATTGCCTGGTTTGTAAGAAGATGCATATTGAACAATGTCAGTTGGACGGTGTGTGTTTTCAGTGTGGACAGCCTGGCCATATGAGGAGAGATTGCCTATATGGTGATGCTGGGATGCTCAGGAATAGACCTGCACAGTAGACTAGAAGATTCCATGGTCAGATTTCCAAGGGGAGTCCGGTGGCAGAAGGTTCATCGGGATTAGCTTAGGAATCTTCAGGACCGAGTCAAGGTAGAGGAAGGAGGTCCCAACAGATAGGTCAGGGTTGTGTGTTCGCGATGACCCAGCAGGAAGCCTTACCTACACCCAATGTGGTTACAGGTATGCAGAATATTTTTGGTAACCAAGTACTTGTACTATAGACCCGGGAGTAACACATTCATTCATCTTAAAAGAGTTTATCACCCGAGTTGGTATAACTCCAACCCTCCTAGGATATCAACTAAAAATTGCCACTCTGGCAGGAGAGTCCCTATGGTCTAGCCAGATTGTCAAGGGTTGCCTCTTCTGTATCGAAGACTAGGTAATGGAAGCAGATGTGATTCTTTTGGATCTATTTAGACTCGATGAGATCCTAAGCATGGATTGGTTAGCAACAAATAAGGAAGTGATGTTTAGGAGACCAGGTATGCTCGAAGTGGTATTTCATGGAGAAGTTGGGAGACCCTTGCCAAGGTTAATTTCTACCCTCACTGTCAAGAAGTTATTGAATAAGGGTTATCAAGGGTATTTAGCCCATGTAGTGAGACTTTGGGGTTAGTTTGGAAGATGTACTCATGGTAAGAGATATTTCAGATGTTTTTCCTGATGAGTTACTGGGGTTGCCACCGGAAAGAGAAATTGACTTCTTTATTAAATTGGTTTCGAGCACCACCCCTATTTCTTTATTGGCATATCATATGGCTTCAGCAGAGTTAAGAAAGCTAGAGGTTCAACTGCAAGATTTGGTGGATAAGGGGTTCATTAGACCAAGCGTATCACCATGGGGAGCATCTGTTTTATTTGTGAAGAAGAAGGATAGTAGTCTAAGGTGACCATTTCTAATCGTTACCAGTTTCCAATAGTAGATGACCTATTCGATCAACTTCAAGTCGCTAAGGTGTTTTCTCAGATCGACTTAAGGTTGGGATATCATCAATTGAGGATCCGAGAGTCGGACATTCCTAAGACTGCCTTTAGGAATAGGTGTGGACACCATGAGTTCCTAGCCACCGTCATGGATTTGATGAATTGAGTTTTTCATCCGTACTTAGACTGTTTCGTCATCGTGTTCATAGATGAAGCATTTGAGAAGAGTGCTCTAGACTCTAAGACAGTATCGGCTTTATGCTAAGTTTGAAAAATGTGAATTTTGGTTGAATCAAGTGGTTTTTCTTGGACACATTGTGTCAAAAGATGGCATTTACGTAGACCCTAAGAAAGTGAAAGCAGTGTTGAATTGGGAGCGCTCTACTACTGTGATAGAGGTGCGGAGTTTCCTTGGCTTAGCTGGATACTACCACCGTTTCATAGAGGGGTTTTCAAAGATTGCGAGACCACTCCACATTTTAACTAAAAAAAGAGTTGCTTTCGAATGGACGGACAGGTGTGAGCAGAGCTTGCAGGAATTAAAGTAGAGGTTGACATCCGAACCTGTCTTAACTTTACCTGATGGGAATGAAGGTTTTGAGGTCCATTGTGATGCATCCCATCAAGGGTGGTAGCATATGCCTCACGATAATTGAAGTAACATGAGCAAAACTACCTTACACATGACCTAGAGTTGGCAGCGGTAGCCTTTGTTCTAAAGAAGTAGAGGCACTATTTGTATGAAGCCACGTGTCAGATTTACATCGATTACAAGAGCCTCAAGTACATTTTCACTCAGAAGGAGCTCAATATGAGGCAAAGAAGGTGGATGAAGCTATCGAAGGACTATAATTGTGTGATTGACTATCATCCAGGCAAGGCGAATGTAGTAGCTGACACTTTAAGTAGAAAGGCTATCGGATCCTTTACCCACGTTCGAACAGTCCAACTTTCTCTCATGGTGGAATTGAAGAAAATGGGAGTACTAATGCGCATGCATCCTTCTAAAGTCCTCTTAGCTAGTTTTCAGGTGCGACCAATGTTGGTAGATCTAATATTGGAGACTCAAATAGAAGATCCTAATTTGAGGACAAGTAAGGTGCAAGAAGGTTTTGATCCGGAGTTTTCTACAAGGAGTGATGGACCCCTCGTGTACAAAGGTAGACTCTGCATTCCTGATATTCTTGAACTCAAACAGGAGATCTTGGAGGAGGCGCATAGTTCAATGTATGCAATGCATCCTGGGAGTACCAAGATATATCGAACGCTCATTAAGTACTATTGGTGGATTGGTATGAAAGGGAACTTGCAGATTTCATATCAAATTGCTTAATTTGCTAACAAATGAAGGCAGAAAGGTAGAAACCTTCAAAGCTACTCCAACCCTTGCCTATCCCCATGTGGAAGTGGGAAAAGCTTAACATGGATTTTTTGTTTCAAACTTCCTCCCATAGTGAGAAGGTATGATGGCATTTGAGAGATCATCAATTAACTTACCAAATCAGCACACTTCTTACCGATGCAAGAGCGGTTCTTAGCAGAGAAATTGGCCGAAGTCTACATGGAGTGCCGGTCTCCATCGTATCTGATCGAGATCCACGTTTTACTTCACGATTATGGCGAAAGTTAGCAGATGCATTGGGAGCAAGGCTCAACTATAGTATCGCCTTTCATCCGCAGACTGATGGACAAGCAGAGCATACAATTCAAACCTCAGTGGACATGTTAAGATCGTGCATTTTGCAATTCCAAGGAACTGGGATGAACAATTACCACTGGTAGAGTTTGTTTACAATAACAACTACCAAGAAAGCATCAAAATGTCCCCATATGAGGCCCTATATGGGAGGTAATGTCGAAGACCGTTGTGTTGGAGTGAACTAGAAAAAGAAAGACTCCTTGTGACGAACAATGTAATTGGGTTCGAAATTTACATATGACCATGGACAAGGTAAAGGTCATCTAAGAAATGTTGAAAGCTGCTCAGGATCGACAAAAGAGTTACACCAATGTACGTAGGAAAGATCTTGATTTTGAAGTCAGAGATTCGATTTTCTTAAAGTTATCTTAATGGAAGGGAGTCGTACGCTTTGGTAGGCAAGGGAAACTAAGTTTTCATTACATAGGTCCCTAGGAGATTATCAAGAGAATTGGTCCTGTGGCGTATAAGTTAGCACTACCGGAAGAGTTAGCATGAGTGCACTATGTATTTCATGTTTCGATGCTACAGAAGTACATTGCAGACCCATCACACGTGCTTAAGACTCCCAACATTGAGTTGAGGGAAAACCTATCATACATGGAGCAGCTAGTGTAGATTTTGGATCGCAAGGCACAGATGTTGTGCAACAAAACCATTCCCCTAGTCAATTTGAATTAAAAGTGTGAGTTGAACTTTCCTTGTAGTGGATTGGCTTTCTTTATGTCCAAAAATGCTTTGTTTGTCTTCTTTTGGGATGCAGGCATCCTTAATTGCATGTTTGCAGCATTTATATACATCTTGGGCTCTTGAAAATTCAATATTTAGCTTGAAAAGTTTAGATTTAGCCTCTGTTGGTAAGCAATCTTCATGAAGTGTGACCATAGCTTTAGCCTCATTGGGTTTAGCCAAATCTTGGCTTGATTGATTCCTTGACTTGTCATCTTGATGATCCTTAAGCCTTTTTGCATAAATTTGAAGGAAAATTAGAAAATTCCCATGAATTAGTGATAATGCATTGAGATACTTCTTCCAATGAGCAATCTTGGTCATATGTGTGTACCTCATTGTAATTCCCCAAAATTGAAGATTCTTGTTGTATTTCACTCCTTATAGGTTCCTCTTCATGTTTCTCAAACCCTTTGTCATCATTATGTAGCTCTTGCAAGAATCCAGTTTCATCAGCTTGCTTATTAGAAGTAATCTCCATATTACTTTCCAAGTCTTCTTGAGTTCCTTGTGAAAAAGTTGTCTTCGGTTTCTCCAATTGAACTTGAAAGTTTAAACTTGAAGAATATTGATCTTGCAACTTGCCACTCATTTCATAACATTTGGAAAATGTTTCCCTAAAACTTTCCATAGACTCGATCAAAGATGTGCTCACTTGATAATTTGAAAGATCTAGATTGTCATAACATGAATAACTTTGTGGTTCACTCCATCCAGAATTATGTGTGTTGGAATAAAAATTATGTTGCTTTGGAAAGACTTCGAATGGCTCCTCCAGAGTAATAGGATTGCCTGTTTGACAATGTTCACTTAAATGATCGCCTCCATACCATTGACATATTATGGCTTGAACCCCAAAATTTGCAACTCGTTTATATTGTCTTGAAAAATCTTCAATTGAGTTTTCTGGTGCAAAAGGATTTCCCATTTGACATTCTACACTTAAGTGATTTTCTCCACACCATTCACAAGATATAGCTTGAACTCCAAAATTTAGAACTCGTTTATTTTGTTCTGAAAAGTCTTCAATTAAGTCTTCTGGAGCAAAACGATTCCCCAATTGACAATTTTCACTTAAATGACTTCCTCCACACCATTCACAAGATATAGCTTGAACTCCAAAATTTGCAACTAGTTTAGACATGATCGCAAGATTCTTTCGTAACTCAATAAAATTTTCACTTAGAGAACTAGTTGGCACCTCATAATCCCAATAAGGTTGATGACCATAAGCTTGATATTCCATGATTTTCATAAAATTAAAACACTCACAAAACAAAGGTTCAAATTAATTGCAAGTTGGTCAAGCAAACAATTAAAATTAAACCCTAATATGCAAACTAAAAATTGAAAAGAACAAAGACAAAAAAAAGTTGGAAATAAGGAAAATAATGCTCAAAGTACTACTAAACCTAATCCGAATTAATATTAATGCCTTAATCCCCGTAGCGGTGCCAAAAACTTGATGTGTAAAATCAACTCGCAAGTGCATAACTTGTTTTCAAGTAGTAAAGTGGAAAAATATAGTTGTCGTATCCAAGGGATTAAGAATTAAGTACTAAAGATAACTAGATTTTGGTAATATTTGAACTAAAAATTTAGATGGCAATTGAAAATTAAATAAACTAAATTAAACAAAAGCAAAAAATTAAACTAGATCAATTTCAAGCAAAGAGAGAGTAAAATTAATAATTATGAATACTAGGGTATTTGATTTCATGACTAAATATTCCAATTTAATTACTTAAATATGTGAATTTAATTAACAAGTAATTTTGTTAACAACACTTAATCATAAAATAAATCAAAAGCAATTTTCACTCACAATTGATAATATTCACATAACCTAATTTATTCCTTCCAGCCTATAAATTAAATCATGCAAATTCATTAAACAAATAATATGGCATGAGACATAAGTATTTTCCAATCAATAATGCATTTATGTAAATCATTGGAGATCCATAATATTATTCTTTTCCAATCTCAAATATTATTAAAATCATTCATTCTTTTCAGCCTATGAAAGCATTAAGCATACAAATGATTTATTAACAAAACATATTACTAATTAAATAAAACTTACTATATATTAAAGTAATTAAACTTTCATAGTTAGGGCTACATCATAGCCCTAGCTATGAAAATTAGATCATGGCAAAAATATATTCAACATTCATAATTATTAAAAATAGTAAGATTCACAAATAAAGAGATAAGTGAAGAAAATAAAAACTATTGAAGAAATCCTCCAAAAGCTTTCCAAGTCGCGGCCTTCTTCTCCAAATTTTTTCAATGTGGGACTCTTGCAAGATAGCTTTTTTAAACCATCAAGAGGGCTGGATGAATTTCATGTGTACAAAGGAAACTTGATATTACTTGCTCTCCACTACTTTTCTTTTCTCCAATTCCTTCTAAACAAATAGTTAATTAATCTAATTTACCCTTAATGAAGCATGTGATATGATATATGCCTCAATAATGCTAAATTAATCAGTTATTGCCACTTGTCTTAATCTTGGCTCTTGGATTGCCTTTATTCCTTCTCTTAATCAATGGTGGAGATTTAACTAGAATATTCTTTTTTATAAATTCCAAATTCTAAATGATGATATCTTTTTGCTCGCACCTCGAAATCCAACACTAATATGATATTTGAAATTGTCAGATCATGAGGATTCATATGACATCCACTTCCACTATGAAATTTCCAACAGAATCTTTATGAATCTTCAAAGAATCTTTTTAATACTTGGTCCGTTTGAGCTCTATTCTTGCTTCCCACCATAATTCGATTCAAGGAATCCATTTTTACGGTCATTTTTTTGAAATTCTTCCTCCTTCACTTAAATTAAGAAAAATAAATAATTAAGTATCTTTTCGTAACAAATTAACAAATATTAACATATAAATATGGCATAAAATCATCAATATTTTAGACCTAACACATTCATAGGACAATGAAGATGCAATCAATGAGTTATATGACTATTTTCAGTTTCTTTGCTGTAGGTATGACTACTTTAACAAAGCACCCTCATATTTTTAGGTATTTATATGAAGATTGTCTTCTTATCCATGCCTCATATTGTAACACCCCATCCCGAAGTACATCGAAAATTTCTCAAATTTGACCAAGGTTGACCGTTGACTTTGACCGTTGACCATTGACCGAAGGGGTCAAACGTTGACTTTTTGACTTGGATGGAATTCTAGGTTGACTAAGGTACCGTTACAAAGTACACATTGGCATGAGTTCGTAGACTAGTAGCACGTTGAAAACGGACCTACGGTTTGAAAGTTATGAGCAAAACAAGATTGGGGTCCAAACTGTCCAAGGGTGCCTGAGTTGACTTTTTATTTATGGGGAAATGAGCTTTGACTCATATATGGTTGTAAAGTGCTCATCGATACGAGTCCACAGACTAGCGGCACGCCTAATTTGGATATCTAGTTAAAAAGTTATGGACCTGCAAAGTTTTAAAATACCGTATTATTTTAATATTATTTTTTAAACGTGTAACAATGTGCCACGTGTGACTTAATAAATGTGACCATGTGTCACCATGATGAGATGCTACATGTCAACCATGCTTAATACCATATTATTTATTATTGTTATTTTATATAATAATATTATTTAATTATTTTATTTTATTTTATTTTTATTTCTTTTTCTTTTCTTTTTTTCTTTTTTTTCTCCTTTCCCCCACGTGGGAAAAAAGGGCCATGGGCCCCTTCTTCTTTCTTCTTCTTCTTCCTTTCCCTTCCTTTCTCCCTTTCGGGTTCTTGTCGTTTTTTTTAATTTCGGCCACCACCTTGCTACACGCGCCGGCCAGGGAGGAGCGGGGGAAGGAGGCGAGCTCGGCCGCAAACTTTTACGGCCACCAGTCGCCGGACGCGTCCAGATCGAGCGGGAGAAGCCCGACGGCTGGAAATTTTCTCTCTCCTCTTTTCTTGTGTTTTTCGGCCAACCCAGTTCGATCCATACCTCTATCCCACCATTTTTTACCCCTCTGAGTCCATTTTCGTGATTAGATTGCCCAAAATCCCCACCATTTGAGAGATCTCTCACGTTCAAGTTCGACCGGTACTTCCTGGGCAAATTCCGACCACCACCGGCGGAATTGGGATCAATGGAGGCTGGTAATACGATCCTCATTCCATAAGCTTTGTTTCGGTATATTACTCGTCAATTTTGGTTAACGTTTGTGTTTAACCCCCCGGATACCGAGTATTATTTACCCGAATAAAATATTAATTTATTTGACTGTGTGTGAATTGTTGTTCTAGGAGCACGTGTGCGTCGTGGAATTGATCCCATGAAGGATCTTAGGTTAATTGCATGCTCCAGGTGAGTGACCCACCTTCAAAATTATTTTGGGATGTTAAGATCTATATATTATGTGTAAATTGGTTGTTTGAAAAATATGTTTGATGTGTTGAATATTTAATAAATTTATATTTGGAATTTTGATGCCAAAATTGAATGGAATTAAATATTTGTGCATTATAAAATATTTTGGTTTTAAGGAAATTGAGATTTTGATAAATTTTTTCAAATTTCATTGTTGGAATATTTCATAATTAAATATTTGGTAATTATGTTTTATGTATTTGATATTAAGAGAATTTCCATATAAATTGTATTGCTAAATTATAATGTTTTTAATATATGTTTTGATGCCAAAAGAATATATTTGGGAATTTAAAGAAATTGTGGTTTGATTTATTTTAATTGTTGCTATGGTTATTATTCAATTATTGTGCACAATTATATGAATTAATTATATATGAAATTTATGTGGTTTTATGGATTTGTTGATTTAAATGGATTTTAAGGATTGGAGAAAAATATTGTTTTAAAGAATTATGTTTCAAAAATATTTATGCCATTGGAAAATTGTATATTTGAGTTGATGGAAATGAAAGTTGATGGGTTTGAAAATTAAATAATTGTATTGATGGATTTTGTGATATGAGAAAATTATATATATTATCGAAGTATTCATGCTGGTGATATTAAAGAAAAAATGTGGGATGGTGACTTTGAAAAATGGTATAATTCCCACGGTGGATTTTGGAAAAGTTTGCATATCTTTTTATAATAAAATTTGATTATTTATTTTAGATGCATTCATACAATACTGGTGTTCTGTATTGTATATGTGACTAGCGCGCAAGTTATAATATCTCCCGTGAGTTGCCATGGGACCGAGGGCAGGAAAGTCTTATGTAATGCGCATCAGCCGCCCCCCTCTATGGCCGGGATGACGGCTTCAGCAGTGACGCTGTCGGGACGCCGAAGCGACCGTATGCAAGTTTCTCTCTTTAACCCCCCCGCCAGTCTGTGCTCGGGACGATGGGTATCAGAGGGCATCACTGGTATATGGTGTGGTGCGTTAAGTATAAAGTTTCAGATAGAAATTTCAAACCCTAAAGTGTTCTAAAATTATTTATTATATTTTATTACATTTTATTTATATTTGGATTATTTAATTATTATTTATTAAATTAACGATTCCTTGATTTTTGGGCATACGAACAATCGGGTTTTGCGAAAATGTTTTAAAAGGAGAACATTTCCAACGTAGTGAATAGTGAGGGTTTTGAGAGAAAATATTACTTTCAAATGATTATTATTTATTTACTTATTTATTCCCAATTAATCAAATGTGCTTTAATTATCATTATTTTATAATTGTACAGTAGTTAAGGTCACTCACTGAGATGATTAGCATCTCATATTTTTAAATTCCGTTCCCCTAGGTCCAGGTTGGGAGACGTTGATCGTCCGGGGCGAGCCCGACGTCTTAGTTCATTGCCGAAAGTCCAAGAAGTATTTCTTTCCTTTTTCCTCTCCGTCTTGTATTACTTCTTTACTTGACATTGTATTAATTCCACATTTATTTATATAATGCGCTGTATACTGTATTGGACATTTAGTTATTAATTATGCACTGATTCCTGTTATTCTTTTGGAGTGCTGCAAATTTGTGGATTTATATTGTAGTAATATGGGAGGAATAAGGGGATGTTTCTAGAAGTGTGTTTTCAGTGCAGGAAAATTGTGGTAAGTCCAACCCTTAGAGGAGGTTCTGCCGGATTTTCCATTTGAGGGTCCGGTAGGGTTTCCCTGGGATCAGGGCTTGTCTAGGGTTCCGGTGAGGAATTTTGGACGGGTCCTAACGCATATGGTGTCTTTTGTTATCTCTTACTATACATCTTAGTTAAAAGGTAATTTACCAACAAAATAGCTTCCCTCATGTAAACTAAAACTTATTAGCATTGCATTAATCATTTCCTTCAAGGTACAATTTTATAGTTTAGTTATATCATTTGAATGAAATGAATCACAATATTCATTAATTGGGTTACATACTTGCCACTTTGATTAGTTATGACCACTTTAGTGTCCTTGTTAAGTTGATTCTCAATTTTCATTTTATAGAAATCATATTCCTTTATTTTATCATCCTTAATCATAAACAAATCGCGAAATATTTATGACTATCCTTTAATGGTTCGAACTTTAAATCACAGACATTGTGACGTGCCAAATCCAAAGGTTTGGTATGAACTTATTATTTTTGCCTTAACACAACTGTTCATACAATTTAAAATAAAAAGTCAGCACAAGAAAAAAATAATCCGAAGTAGAATGCACAAAACTATTGAAAGCATGAAAACTTAATTTTCCAAAAAATAAATAAATCATATTATAAATTGAAATAATATTATTAGCCACAAAAAAACCTAAATCATCTGAGGATAAAATGAAATACTAATTAAAATAAAATATAGGAAAACATAATAAAATATTTAACGAAAATAATCTAGGAATAAAAAATAACTCCCAACTGATAACACAAATTAAATTAAAGAGTAAAACAATCTGATTTAAACTTTACAATAACATAATTAAACAGTATATTTTTGAAGACTATTAGAAAATAATGAATAAGAAATTGAAAAATAAAAGGGTAAACAATATTTTAATTTTAATAAAGCATAGCCAAGAGACTTAAAGTAAGATTAAATACACAAATTATGAACCTATAAACCGTAAGGAAAATCCACAGAAGAACGAATTAATTCAAAATCTGTGATTTCACAATCTCCTTAAAATATTTGCTTCGACTAGGGAAGAGTGTTCCTAAAGTCTCTGTCTCCTAGAATACAATAGATTCCAAAAGTTTTGATAAGTAATACCTTCGAAGCATTTCCAGCAAACTTGAAACAAATTTAAGTTATATAAATACGAAAAAAAAAATTTGAATAAATAAAGATGAAGGAAGAAATAAATATTGCTGATATGGAGATAAGAATTGCACAAATGATGCACAAGATAGATTGCTTGTTAATAGCTTGAACCTGGAGGAATGAATTAAAAATAATATATATGAGATAAAAATGTCTTAAAGAGTGGTTTATTACCACTAGAAAATAATAATTTATTCTTAAAGAACCATTCTCTTAAGACCTTAGTCAACACTCTTTTGAAATATTCTTATTTTAAATTATTTTCACAAAACTCAACTTTCAACCCCAATAACTATTATAAAATGAGAAAATTCATATTAAATAATTTAAAATATCATAAATCAAACTTGAACAAAGAAGCTTAAATAATATAAATGTATTCATGAAATAATTATTTAAAACATAGAAAAATCATGAAGAAATTTGAAACATAGTTGAATGCCATATATCTAGTGATATCAAGCAGTGCAAAGTGGTCTAGAACATTACCAAATACCAAAGGAGGAGAGAGAAACTAACACCACAACTCTTTAGTGTCCTAAAAATATTAAGGCAACCCTTCCATCTCGAAGCTACAAAGGAGTGGCACACAACCCAATAATCATTTTGTGAGAATAATACAAAACTCAATCATCATGTTCTTATATCATGACTACTTATAAGATAACTAAAACTTACGCACTAATAATGTTAGAACAAAGGCATTGGTACTATATGATACATTAATAAAAATCCAATGGTGCATTATTCAAAAGCAAAATTTCCATAACCATACTTTTCCATATTCAAAGCAAATGCAATAACATGAATCAGAATTAAATATTAAAGGACCAAATCACATATTTAAACGTTTCACAATATGAATTTATAAACAGCAGATCTTGTATAAGCATTTCAATAGTTCCAAATAGTCATTTCATGTCAAACCATATATATGTTTACATAACATAAATACCAACCAATGAAATATATAACTTATAAAATCATTTTTAAGTACTTTATTAACTTAAAACATCAAAACATGCTCACAAATACATTTCTTAAATTCACTTTCTTAAAACAAATGACTTCAATTTCACAACGCCAAGTTAATAACCATATGTTAGGGTTAACAACTTAAACATTAATAGATATAATTTGAAAACATTTAAAATTTTGCCAAAAATCACATGAAATGATAACATTTATATATCTATATATCTATATATCTATATATCTATATATCGATATATATATATATATATATATATAACTAACATTTATATATCTATATATTTGTATATATATAAAACCATAATTACTCAAATTTTTCATAAACATTCAAACCATGAAATCATCAAATTAAGCATGCCTTAAACCATATTTGAAAATATTTTTTTACTCATTGATACCATCGATGATTATTTTTACTCCTCTACAACGTAGCCTCCAGGAGCAGTACCGTTCCTAAAATATAACAAAAATGTTTGCTCCAATAATTGGTGCATATCAAGTAACCTAAAATCATTTTTACAACTTTAAGATTACTAAAATTGGACACTGAGAGGGCCAATTATACAATGAACCTTTAAGATTCGATATCTAAAATTGTGGTTTTTCAAAACTAAGGCCAATGTTATAAAATTAAACCTTCAATGTTATGAAATTGAACCTTTTTAATGGGTTCTAATAACCTTTAGGAGCACATTACCAACAATAATTTGGTCCTAAACTATCCATTTACAATATAATTTTATTTGATATAACCTAATTGATCCAAAAATAGATAACTACTCAAAACACAAGCCAAAAGAGAAAAATCATATACCAATGGAAAGCCCATGAGACTACTCATAAAATTGAGGCAAATGGAATATGGGGATGGATTGAAAGGGTTCAAAATAAAGGATGGTTAATCTCATGACTTAAAATGGCTAAAATCCAATAACATCTAACATGACTAGAAAATCCTGCTGTTGCTAGCAAAAATGGCTAATCTTTGCACGTCAACAGTCAAAATAGCTTGAAAGTTTATAGGTTGGTCAAAATCTTCTTGAGTAATGCAAGGATAGGGTGCGTGTAGGGTATTTCCATCGGTAATTATGTCAAAATCTAGCAAGACATTGAATTATGGTTGCCGGCTTTGGACTAATGATTTGGGAGTCTCCCCAGCCGTTCACGATGAAATTTTGGATAGAGATTGGTTTTTCAAATATCACAAAGTGGTATAGCTCGTATATTGAGATAAAGGTTGGGAAGTTGATCAATTTCAGTAGTTTCCACGATGGATGTGGATGGTAATGGGTTAGTCCAATGAGTAGTGGGTTTAAGGAGACATATGTAGGCTTTTGGGGACAAAATGTGTATTTTTTATTTTGTTGGATCCTCTAGTATTTATAGACATTTAGGTCCACTAAAAGCAAAAATCGGTACTTTTTTAAACACTAGTAAAAGACTAATGCTTAAAACTTTGTAGATCCATAACTTTTAAGCCATAACCTAGGATTAAACATATCTCGAATATGTGAAATGTGTCGACAAGCTAGACACGATAGTATATCAATTAAAACTAAAACTTAACCATAGAAAAAGTTAATTAACCATAGAAAAAGTTAATTCTGGAAATCCTGAGATCCACATGCGGTTTGGTCAAATTCGATAAAAATCTTAGATGAGTTATTATAGTGATCAATTCTAAACTACACTTTGCAAATGGGGTTTTAGAAAGTCTAACAAGGATTCATCATTATTTATTCTTTGTTTAGACAAGCAAGTCATTTAGGTTCTCATTTATGTAGATGATGTCATCCTCATAAAAAATAACAATCTCTTTATAGTAAGGCCATTCATAAACTCAATCTATATTTTTCACTTAAAGGTATGGGAACTTTTTCTTGCTTTCTAGGAATTGAAATGCTTCAAAATAAGCTTCAAGATATTCTAGATTGCTTTTCTCTCAAATAAAAAACATACAAGATCTTCTATCAAGAAGAAAGATGTTTGACAAAAAAGTAAGTCCTACATCAGCATCTACATCTATCTAACTAAGCAAAAATGTTGGCATCCATTCGACAACACTTTTCTCTACAAAAGCAAGATTTGTAATGACCGATACCAATTAATACTCAAAATTTTACAAGTTTGATCGTGTTTAACTAATTGGACCACATGTGGTCCCAAGTTTAACCAATTTATTACTATATAGAGTTCATCGATACAAGTTCATTGATTATTGACATGCCTAATTCTAAGTTACAACTAAAAAGTTCTAGGTTTGTAAAGTTTTGGGATATTAATATTTTACAAGTATTCAAACTAGTACCAGTTTTTCTTTTAGTATACTTAATGCCTATATATACCTTAGGATTCATGCATGGGATAAACAAATTCCAAAATTCCTATTTCTTCCCTAAAAACCACATGTGATCCACACCTTCAAATTGGATAGAGCCACATCCACCTAACCTCATGGTCAGGTCATTGCTAATTGATTAATTTTCTGACTACGTTACCCTACACTCCACGAATCACTATGATACCCACTAAATTTTTAGCCAGCGCCCAAAATCCCATGGTAAACCACCATTGGACACACCGGGATTGGTATGCCAACCAAATTTCCAACAATTTAGCAATACTATGGCCATCTTCGGCAGAGCCATAAGTCACCTCCCCACCCCGACCCCACCCCCCCCCCCCCCCCCCCCCCCCGGCGCGTAAAAGAACTACCCTAACTTTTGGACCCCCTGAATTCACACTTTCCTTTTGGCCAAATTTCTCATGATTTGATAGATCCTACAAAATTATGTTTGGCTGAATTTTCAAATTACTAGTGACATTGTTTGACCAATGTGAATATACCAATATGTTAATTTGAAAATCTTGGTAAATGATTTGTCAATTTTGGATAACATTTAAGTAAAATTTTTTTTTTTGGTCAATTAGTTTAATACTAAGTGAAATTAAATTGTAATTGGACAATCCAAGAATAAATTGTTGTTGGTAATGTGTTCCTAAAGGTTATTAGAACCCATTGAAAGGTTCAAATGCACAAAATTGGCCTTAGGTTTAAAAACCCAATTATGAATATTGGGTCCAAAGAGTTTTTAATATAATTGAAGCCTTCGATATCCAATTTATTTAATCTTAGAGTTGTAGAAATTATTTTAGGATATTTGGTATGTATTGATGTTTTTGATTCAATTTGTAGAGCCTAAAAATATTTTATTTATATTATAGACACTCTTACTACACCTAGAGGTGACTCTACAAAGGATTAGGTGTAATCATCGGTGGTATATTAAGTGAATTATTTTCATTAATGTTTTCGGGCATGTTTAAATTGATGATTTCATGGTTTGGAATTTTTATGGAAATTTAAATAATTATGATTATATATATGTATAGCTATGAATACATATATGTAGATATTAATTATATAATATTATCATTTCACGCAACTTTTGTCAAGATTTAAATCTAAGTACGGTGAACTTATGAACCTTGGTGTTTAAATGTTTTGATATATGAAGTAATGTTTTATTCCAACTGTCATTAACTCAGTTTTATGAAATATAAATCATTGGTTTTGAGAAAGTAAAATTAAAAAAAAAAAAAAAATTAGCCATGTTCGATGTTCCAAGTTTTAAAGTGCTTAAAATGATTTAAAGTTGTTTATACATGCTTTGACCCAAAATGATGATTTAGAATTTTTGATATGTTTATACAAGATTTGTGGTTTATAAATTCACTAGTTGAAATATTGAAATAAATGTTTGTTTCTAAAGACAAACTGAACTTGAAATCCTTCCCGTCAAGTTTAAAGGGGATGTAAGAGTAGTAAAATCAGTTGGCACTTGATAAACATGTGAGGTGGTTGCCTATTGATTTGTACTGTTAGGTAAAGTGTTATAGTTAAAGATAAACAACATCTCTTTGTTTTCCATCTATATCTCCCACCTATGCATATCACGGTAGTTATACCGGCTATATCGTATAGCCTATTAACTTGTATAAAACCCAATACATTAGTAATAGATCAAGTCTTCCAATTCATATTTCTTGTTAAATCTTTCAGCATTTTAACAAAATATGCATATCATTGTAGAATTTTTCTATATATATATATATATATATATATATATTTGATTAGGAGAGGATACACGTCATGCAACATAATATTTGGCAAGAGCAAATTTCATTATCCTTATAATGTCCTCAAATTATGTTATCACCTAATACGGGTGGTATAATCTATATATACATTTTTAATATGTAACTAGTTTTTTAATCAATATTCTAAATCTACTTTTGAAAGACAAACTAAGTTAATTATACAACTCAAAAGGCAATGATAATAACTCTTAGTTTAAAAGTATTAAATTGATCTATTAAAGAACTAATGTGACTAGGTACATATATATTCCTTATTTTGTAACCCTGTTTTTATAGTTGGCATCAATGTTTTAGAAGGTGAGGTGCAAGACAAGGCGTTTTCATTGCTATGAGGCGGGATGTAAGCCCTAGAGTGGCATAAGCTTTTTGGGAATTAAATTTTAAAATTAAATACATATTTAAATTGATATAAAATTAAAAGATAAAAATATAAATAATCTTTAATTTAGAAAATAAACTAAAATTTACATAAATTTAAAATTAATAAATTATAAAGAAGCTTACACTTTCTAATTTATATATAATAATTTATTAGGGTAAGTTTTTTATAAAATTAAAAATAAAAAATTAGATTTATCTCTATCTATCGTGCCTATGCCTCACCATTCAAGACGCTACAAAACAAATTTTTCTACTTAGGGTTTATGCCTCATCTCCTAAAATGTGATCTTCATTGAAATAATGTCCCAAATTTTAAGCATCGAGATATTTTATATACCTTGCCTAGGAGGCAAGCCCTAGGCATAGCTTCGGACGACTCATTTAAAACAATGGTTGGCACACGTTGATTATCACAACATGAAGTGAAGAGTCTTGATCGATGGATGATACGTAATAGTCCCCATGATGTGCACGTGACTATCTACCATCCCCATCACGTTGTTTTTTTGGCCTCTTTCTTCCATCAAATCAATGAAAAAGGTTTATGCACCTAATTGAAGCAAATACATAATAGAACTCAAAACCCATATTTATTGTTTAGTTAAATCAAAATTGATATATATTATAGAACTTAATTTTATAAAATTAAGACCTTTATAAAATTTAAAAATATATTTGAAATTTATATAAATCCATATAAAATTTATTTTGTTTTCGTAGAATTTTAATATTTCACTATACTCATATATTTTAAAACAGTATTTTTAATAGCATCTCTTGGTAAGTATATATTATTGTTTATGTAACAGAAATTAACATCGTCAAAATTGAGATGGCAATATACAATTAATTGTAAAATTATTCTCCAATGGTAATGTACAGAATATTATTTATAATTATTAATTAATTATATAAATTTAATTAAGTTTCTTTTAATAACAAATTGATTTTAAAAGAAAATTTTAATTTTAAGTAGATTTTAGAATCTCTAAAAGTAGAGGGTCACTTTAATAGTGTATATCTTTTTTCATGCTTTTTTTTTTTTTTTTTGCCACATTAACTTGACAGGGTATTTAAACATATTTATTAGAGAAGTTTTTTTTTTTTTTTTGAGTGGCTGACTATTTTTTTATATGACAAAAAAATATAACAGTAAACGGAGTTATCGAAGATACTCTAATATCAACCCTTGGAAAAATTTAAGAATTAATACTAAAAATCTAAATAGAATTTGATTACATATCTATCTATATAATATATATAGATCTGTAGGTCTATAGTTAATTTTTCATTTAGTTCAATGCTCTCTGGAATCACCTAGGACAACTAGACTTGGCCTAAGCCATTTTGGACAAATTTATTTAGAACGAGAGAAAAATTATATAAAAGCACCCAACTCAAGTTTTAAGGGCCTTTTAATCAGGATCTTGGTTGCGGTTTAATTTGTGGGTAGAGAGTATGATACATTTTGTTGCCAACACTCCTTTCAAGCATACATGGTTATTCCAACACGAGATCCTATATGATAATTATGATTTAGGACCCATTTGGTATAATCCATAAAAGTAGAATTTAACCTGTAAAGCTTTGTATAATAGATTTTTATTAAAAAGTTAATAAGTATTTGGTTGTAAATAAAAAAAAAACTGTATTAAATACTCATTAAGTTAAATGTTTATTTGGTTACCATATAAGTTTAAAAAAATTAGAAAAATATAAAAATTAAGCTTCTTTAGAACAGCTTTAAAAAGCTTTTTTTTGTTCAACAAATGCTTGTTAATTCTTGTCAAATACCTTTATCTTTTAACAAAATGGTTGTTTGCCTTCAAGTAAAGCTTTTAGTTAAAAAAAAAGGAAAAAAAAAAAAAACTCAAACAAACACTTATTCTAAAAGCTTAATCTAGTATGAAGTGGACTTAGGTCCTATACTGTATCACTTTTAATTTATAATAATTGTTGCTTTTGGCATTAAGACTATTATAGATTATTTGGACAGCTTTTAGAAAGATCTTTATGCCCATAGAAGAGCTAATTAAGACCATATGTATGTAAACAAACAAAATACAATAATAAAAAATCAGAATAAAAAATTATACCAAATAGAAACTTAATATGTACATCTCCATGAACAATAATAATTACTGTAGTGTAGGTTTACATATATTGTCGTTGCCATATAAAAATTAAATTAAAGTAGCAACAAAATCTAAATAGGCAAGTGGTTGACAATTTATATACAGATATAAAGTTTTGATCTAGTAAAATATGTAGCTTACTTATGATGAATGTGGCTCAAAACTAAATGGGGATAAGAAATAAATGCATAAAATTTTTCAATCTTTTTCTAAAAAAAAAAAAATCCAATATTATTACCATGTATATAATCTACCAATCCTAATTCAAAGTAGTTAACGATAAAAATAAACTAAACAGTCCACTAAATCATTACTTTTATATATATATATATATATATATATATATATTCAGGTCTGAAACTTTTTTTAAGTCTTTTAAGTTCCATCTAAGACAAATAAATCCTAAATTATAGGCGCTTAATTATGCAGCAAATGAATGGAGAGATCAAGCTCAAGATTTGTTTATTATTAAGTTTCATAGGGGACCAAAAATTTTTGGCTTTGAGCTTTTTCCACTTTTGGTTTAGCCTTCGCTTTCATGAAATGACAGGCATCTTATTTTTATAGATGCCTTGTGCCTACAATTAATTTAATTTAATTTAATAGTTAATTTATTCATATATCAAATCATGACGATGATAATGATAATCATGATGATGATGACGATAATGATGGAGATCACAATTATGATTAATAATTCAACGGTTAAGAAACTTAAACAGCGGGGCCAACCGACAACACAGTTAGAGTAAAGAGTTATACGATGAGGAAAAAGTGGGACATAGTGGGGGGTTATGAAGAAGTGGGACATAGTGGGGGTTGTAAGCAAAACCATAAGCTAGAAGCATTGAATCTTGGTGATATCACCACTAGCACCATCATATATTTTCCCTTATTAGAAAAAGATCATCATCACATCTATACATATTTGTGGGGCCAAAGTCCATGGTATAGTATATGCATTTTCTTGAATTCACTCTTTCAGAAACTCTTCTGAAAATGACATGCAAAACCATTTTCAACAAGACTACTTCCAAAGATTTGTTATACATACATTTTTTTTATTTCTTTCTTTTAGAAATATAGTGATGAGAGTAAGTTCTAAATATTATCACTTTTTTTTTATAGGTTTTTAGTTTTAAGTTTATTAATTAAAGTGGACATCTTTAGCAACATTCAATTTTTATGTGGAACTGGTATCCAGCAGATCATAATTCTTCATATATATATATTTATAGTTATGATTCAACTTGATTATATTTCTATTTTACGATGGAAATTACACCATTATGAGACGGACTTTAAAACAGTGTCATGCTAATATATGACTTAAAACAAAAAATCTATAAAAATAAAAATGACAACTTCTAGGATTTATAATGTCATTGTAGAGCTCCAATAATAAAATTAATGAATGTACCTATTATATCAATATAATATATATATATATATATATTCATTATTCTATTTTAATCTTTGGTATTAAATTTTAAATTATTTAAAAATTCAGATTTAAAAATGTATTAATAAAATATGTAAGTCTAATAAAATGCGAAAATCATAAAATATATATATATATATATCTTAAGCAAAAAAAAAAAAATATATATATATATATATATATATAGAATTATATAAATCTTAAATGCATATTTAAATTTCAATGCCTCTTTAAATAAACTAAAAACTGATGAGGAGGTTCTCATATATTACTATCAGTAAGATCCCAATATCTCTCAAATTGAGTACACGTTTTATATAGTTGTATGCATGAACCAAACTAATGCTTCTATCGAAAATATGATCTTGCTAGGGTAGTGTAACTCGTTTTACCGCCTTTCATTTTTTTTTTTTTTTCTGTTTTTTTTTTTAATTTGTGGGTAGATTTGAGAGCCAAGGTCCCAAGAATATCTTCTTTCTTCGGCTTTTAGCTACGCCTTACTAATAAAATACATATATATACAACTAAGAGATTAAGGAGATGTACCAACTACTCGACAAGAGTTCTATGGCTTTTTTTTTTTTTTTTTTTGTTGGGGCTCCAAAGATAAGTTCATTATTGGCAAGATTAGCAATTAATTAAAAGCTCCACTTGCTAATAAAGTTTGACGCCTTTTAGGTGAAAGAGGTTGTGATTAAACAGCTCAATCCCATCATAAGTTTAATACGCGTCACGAGCAGTGTCGTTTAATAGTTTAGACAGATATATAAATATATTTAATAATTAAAACTCGGAAAAAATAAATAATTAAAAGATATATTGAGTTAGCATCTTTATATTTTATTTTGACGAACATTGAGCTAGCATTAAACGAAGCTCACAATTAATAATGACAGAACCCTGCTACGTAACTGGTCAAATTTAAAATTCATAATTTTTTGTCATTTTTGAAAGAAAAAAAAAATATTATTTTAAGGAGAAATATTCAGTTAGCTCTTATTTTCCATAAAATATATTGTGAATTTCATGTGTTTGTGAAGGGATCTATTCAAGGTACGCAAAAACATGGAGCAAAACCAGTGGGCTATAAGTCATGGTGATGATGCTCATATTGAACAGGTAAAAAAAAAAAAAAAAAAATTAATCATATACATAGACTATATTGAGCTCTAGTTAAGTGATCACGCGCATGCACTAGGGGTAAAGTACCTGAGCTACACGGCAATCTTATTTTTAGGATCTTATTTTAGATATGCTCTTTTTTTCTTTTTTTTTCTTTTTTCTGTTCATGTGGGAAAATTTATACTAAGTTTCTTGGGTTTATTTATTTAGTTGTATTATTTTTTTCTCTTTTGCTCTGTTAGAGTGGAAGTGGACCAAACTTTGAAACATTTCTTAAACAGTGAGAGAGAGAGAGAGAGAGAGAGAGTAGTATTTAGAGCCTATTACATGAATGAAAACCATGGGAATAACTAGTAAGAGAAATCAATCTTTACATCTGCTCTAAAGTGGTGTTTGTTTCACTGCCAGCACTTTTGAGTATAGGGAACTATCTAGGGGATCATAGGTGAAAGGTATATCAACGTGACACGAAGAAAAGATAAGTTCCAGAACTACTTTTCTGAAGGGAATCTTATTCCAAAGCATATATTATAAAAAACAATAGTTATATATATATGGTTTTTATCATAATGTTTGGCCAATTTCAATTCACTAGATATTAAATGGCATATTTCTTTTGTGTTCTCAATGAACTTTCAAGGCGACTTTTGAACAAAGTCACATATTTAATGAAGCAAACGGGGCTCTCCTCTAAAAAATAAAAATAAATAAATAAAATATTTACTAAATAAAAGTTCATATAAAATGACAAACTCAAGAAATCAAACCTACAAAGTAGATTCTAGATGTGGGGTTAATTTGGTCGTAACTTGGAATAGGGTAACTTTTACATAAAGTAATTACTTTTTTTAATTTTTATTTTATTGAAGTTCCTTTTAGCAAAGTAGAGAGCCATTCTCACAAAATAATAATAATAATAATTGTAATTATAATTACAATTATATTTACAATTATTATTATTTAAAAAAAAAAAAAAAAAACATGAGAAGGGATCAAAAGATTGCTACCTTTCTAATTAAGTTGATCAGATTTACAAGGACCCACTAAAGATTGATCAATGCTCTGATTGGTTTTGATTACGAAGTGACTAGCTTATAGATCAAACGGAATTTGATAGGGCCATTCTTAAAGCAATGAGAACATTTTTCTTATAGAGCGAGAAAACAGGAGAATAAAGAGTACATATTCTTGGCGAATGGTCTCCAGCACAACCCTAAGTTGAGTTTTACATATATGTATGTATATATATATATATATATATATATGTATGTATAAATAAATAAATTGGGATTAATTATACTTTTGTATCATATAATTTAGAAAAATTGCATTGTAATTTAAGAGGTTGTAATTTAAATCCTCGAGTTTTAATGGTTGTATTTTGATTCTACTATATGTATAAATATATATATATATATAGTGAAACTCAAATAAGATTTTTAATATGAAAACTAACATTATTTTTTTTATTTTTTTTTAGTTTTTAAATCATATCAAGGGTAAATAAAATAATATTTATTAATCATCAAATTTAGATAACGTTTATTTTTTCTAATAGGATTTAATATGCCATTAAATTTTTATTTAACTACTTTTTGAATTTTAAATTCTAAATCTTATTGTAATTTAATGATTATAAGTGAATCTTAGTTTAATGAAGTAAGATAAACATTACTTGAAACTGACTGATATATATATATATATATATATATATATGTTTTATGAACGTGCTATAAAGTATTAAAATACCAATATTCTAAACCAGATTGTTGGACCAATTGTATTTTAATATTGGTCACATGAGAGACAGGATGAAGTCATAAACATTGTCAGTCAAAATATTTAATTGAACCAAAATGCACAAAATTAAAACTTAAAGCCTTGCAACGTTTTAAACCTAAAGCTTAAAGTACAACAAACCAAATGATAATAAAATGTAATTAACCCAAAAGATTAGAAAGTAGTGTCACCATCTTTCTAGCCTTGAAAAATCTTCAATAAATATTCTCCAAAATAGTGTATCCTCTCTTAGTATGAAAAGTAATTTGATCTTGGAGGGACAATCTGGTGGTATGAATCCAGGTTATGGTTCAAGTCACCAAATGAGAAAAAGTATACATATGATTCAAAAGCAACTTCTCGAAATTAGGTGATATTAAATGCAATTAATCTAAATGATCAGAAGTAGTTTCTTCAACCTGCTAGCTATTTGGACTCTTATTTAATTTGGATTTTTATTAATTTAACATTTGATTATTCAAAAAAAATGGTTAGATGTTGAAGAAAAATGGATTGTCCCATATGGTTTAAAAGTAAAAGATTTTGAATAGTCGCAACTATAAATGGAATTTCTTAAAAAAATGTAAAGTAAAAAGTCTAACGTCAAAAATACAACAGGCATATGAAAAAGCTCCATACCTATATATTGAAGCTCCATTTGCTAATTGAGAAGACATCTCTCTACATACAACTACATGAATATATACTAATTAGTTTATTATCATTAGAATTTACTTTTTTTAATCTATTGTTCTTAGTTATTTTTAGTTGAAATTTTTATTTTTAAAAGTTCTTTAATCATTAAGTAGTTTTCCAATAATCAATAAAATCATCTAAGTAGTTTGCTTCAATTGGAGCATATGTTTTCTTCTTTTGAACCGTTATAAGTTTGAAATGGCGCTCTTTAGGGAATATTTTTCTTTCTTTCTTTGAACTGTTGCAAATTTGAAGTGAAGGCTTGAAGTGACATGCTTTGTTGAATTAACATTTTTCTTTCTTTGCTCTTTGGCAAATATAATTTTTTTTTTTTTTGAACGGTTGCAGATTTGAAGTGGCGCGCCCGCATATTTAGGAAAGTTTCCGATTTATTCCAACACTAGCCTTGGAAAATTTTCAATATTTATACACTCCAAAACAACATATTCTTTGCTAGATGAAAAGTACTTTTGACTTTGCAAGAACGATCTAATGGCATAAATTCATTTTTCCATGTGAAAGGTTCTAGTTTAAGTCACCCATTAATAGAAAGTACATATGCCGAATATGATTTTTATTAAAACTCCAAATATCATATCATAAAAGTATTTCAAAACTTTGCCTTGAAATTTTTTTTTTCTTGGGGGGGTTAGGCATGCCACGATTTATTACTAATTTTTTGGGGGATTAGGGCGGGGGATTGGAAAAAACCAAATCATGAGACGACTTAATAGAGTTTGATTGAGGTTTAGCAAAACCCAAACCAGTTGTTACTTCGAGGGCTTGTCGGTGTCTATGATCTCAAACCCAATAAGGCCCATGAAATTATAAAACTGTGGTCGGTCCAGAAAGATCAGGGCCCGGTACAGGCCCAGTCTTCATCATAGACATCATACGATCCATCATCCTCTTTCCTTCCTTTTTTCTTTTATTTTTTTTTATTTTTTATTTTTTGGTTTTGTTTTTTCTCTTTGTCTTTTTATATATATATATATTTTTTAATCAATAAGAATTCCATTAATCAAAATTGAATTTTTTTTTTTTTTTTTTTTCTTTGCTGGAAATTCTATGGTGAGGACGGTCCGCATGAGAACCGTAATATTAGTGATAGTTTTTCATAGTACTAACGACGGTTTTTTAGAAAATCATCACCAATACTATGAAAAACCGTCACCAATACTATGTTCCGCATAAGAACCGTCCGCACCATAGACGGACTGTTTATATATATATATATTTTATCAATAAGAATTCCATTAATCAAAATTGAAAATTAACAAATTTTTTTTTTTTGGTTTTTTTTTTCTTTTTTGATAAAATAGATTTTGACCTTTCAGCAGAATTTTTAAACCAAAAAAAAACTTGGCCAAACATAGTCATAATCTAGAAGGGAGATTAACACAAAAAATATACAACCTATGTAAAAATCATCCATCAAATCTGATTTACATAGCTTATGAGCTGAAAGATAAACTAATCTAGGAATCCAATAGAATTTTCAAAGTTCAAACAGAAAAGAAATATTTATAATGTCCTCTATGAATCCTTCACGCTCCCAATTGCTACAGCTATAAGTTCCGCATACAGATTTAACAATATTGTGCATTAGATTCACATATTGTTCTATTTCAACTATTACTTCTTGCTACTTCCAAAGCATTAAATTTTGCATAAGATTCAGCAGCCGATCGAAGAGTCCGATGAATTAAGTTTAAAAATCCACATTCCAACAATTTTCCTTTCCTCATCATAAGTTATATACTATAGCCATTGCCACTATGAGAGGCAACTGCATCTATAGTAAGTTTCATCATTCCACATTCAGGAAGAGCCCAAATTTGTTATACAGAAGAAACAGACCTTCTACCTTCATGCTTTGGACTTTTACCATTTCTTTTAAATTCACAAAGTCGTTTTTTAAACTTTACAAATTTCATCATTGATATTCATACTCCCATTTAGATAAGAACTTCATTACGAAGTTGCCAAATTTTCTCAATCAAAATTGCACCCCATATAGAAAAGTAGGAATTTAACGGACCGTTATCCATAATATCAGCATGCATAATGATAAATTTGCCTAAGTCCATAGTATTTTTGGAACTAAAAGAATTAATCAATTCTAAATCCCCATAGACTGCCATTGCAAAGAGCTTTAGCTAGAGGACAGAAACAAAAAAGATGTCTTTCATTTTCCTCTCCTTCACCAAAATAACATAACATTTATTATTATCTTGTAATTTAGAAGCCAAATTGCATTTAACAAGAGAGAATTAGATATCAAGCTCCACAAAATAATTTCCAGCCTCTCATGCATTTTCAACTTCCATAATTTCTCGAAGATTTGACAATTAGATTTATCAAATCTATGACCTTGGTTCAAAAGGTATGCTATTTCAACAGAAAAATTTCCATTCATGTTCCCTAACCAAATGAGTTTATCTTTTAGCCCCCTCCTATGCCAACGGATTTTTAAAATACTTTCAGCAAGTTATTCAACAAAAATACTTCTCACTAAATCTACATTCTAAAGAGAGTTAACAAGTATCAATTAACTTAGCTCGATATTTAATATTGGTTTGGCCATAAATCTTTTGTTCCAAGGAATCCAAGAATGTTTCCAAATACCCCCTGTTGAATCATCCCTAATATTAAAGCAGCAACCTTTTTTGAGCAGATATCTTGCTTGTCTTGAAGACAAAACTACCTTCATGCACTTTAACTTTCCATTGCTAGAAGTTTTTAAAAGTTCTATGAATGTCCTTATATATCTTAGAAGGAACTTCCATGGAATACATTTCATACATTTGATAAAGGAGCATCGCTTGAACAACATATTTAACAAGAATGGCTCTTCCAGCTTTTCAATAGAAGTCTACATTTCCAATCTTTTAATTTCTTCCACACCATTTCTTTTAAATCCCCTAAAACTTCTATTTTATTGTCACCAATAAAAAATCTAGTTGTCTTTATTCCTTAACTTTTTCATTCTCCAAGTTTCTTATGAAAATATAATTATTTTTTTTCTCAACATTGGCAGTAAGTCTCCGAGCAAATGTTTAATTTTGTTGTTCATTACGAATAATTTTTAATGTATCTTTATCGTAAAACTTCATCTCTATGTGTGATACTGTTCATGTAACATGGAAAATACACAGGTAAAACAAAATTCTTGATCATGTTTTTATGAGGATTTGGATGAATAAAAGCTAAATTCATTTGGTAACACGTTAGTTTTTGGTTTTTTACCTAATTATGTGTAGTTTAGTTATTTTTAAATGTTAATTGAAATTTGTTAGACATCTTATTAACTACAAGTTTAAAAAAAAATAATAATAATAATTAAATAAATAAAATATGCTCTGAAATTATTTTCGATTATTAATTTTATTTTTCCTTTTTATGAAATTTATAGTTACTTGAAATACTTTATAAATTTTAACTGATACTAACAAATATTTAAAGTAGGTAAGTTACACACTATTTGCTTATAAATTTAAAAAAAAAAAATGAAAAACAATGGATTGCCAAATGGAACCAATATTTTTGGGAAATATATCCGTTATAAATTCTAATATTAATATAGGGTAATTGGTGCCACTATCTCCTAAATTTAAATCAAATTTTGCACTTTAATCCTTAAATTTTTATTTTTTTTATCATTTAAGCCCCTGTCCTAGAATATGTGTTGCACCATAACGATCTTCAAGGCGCATGGATAGGCATTAGTGGTCTTCTTATCTTGTAGGCTAATAAAAGGGATCAAAATGCAATTTTTATATAATTTATGAAACAATAATGCCAAAATTTGAGGAAAAAAATCTGTAAAATTGTTGGTTAAAAAATATAAAAATATTTATTATTGGTACTAAAAAATACTGAAAAAGTATTTGGTAGAAAAAAAAAATTTTAAACAAAAATTGAAGCTTACAAATAAATATATAATAATTTCTTCATTAAATAAAAAAAGAAAAAAATTTGAATAATAATACAGTTCCACTCCAATGAATATGCTAATTTAAGAATACCGTGAGGACAAACATCACTCAACATATTGCATAATAAACTTGGCTTCCGTAGTATGTTACATTATTTACGTCCGCACGACATCCCTTAAATTATAATTTTTTTAAAAAAATGAAAGAAAAAAAAAAACAATTTTTTTTATATATTTTTCAAAGCTAGTTTAGTTGTATTCAATATATATGTATATATATATTATTTTCTTATTTCTTTGTTTTGAAAATAATATTTTCTTATTACAAGTAAAAGTTTTTAAACAAATATTTTTGCAAGTTTTTCAAAGTACCAATACTCAATAGTTTTAAGGTAATTGATGTGTTTTCCCCCTAAATTGAACATATTTTGGCATTTTAATTCTTCTTTTTTTTTTTTTTTTGTTAAGAACTTTATTAGTCTCTTAAGTTGAATTTTAGTTGGAAAAATCCTCCTTAAAGTGCTAAATCATTATCAGTTTAAAGACTATTTATGCAAGTAAATTCAGTTTAAAGACCATTTATGTAAGTAAAGTTTAAATGCAAAGACCAAAATAATAAAAATTTTAATTCATGAACTAAAATATCAAAACATGCTCAGTTTAAAAGGAAACACACTAATTACCCATTTTTTCAATTTATAGTTTTATTTTTGACAATTTTAAATATACATTTTTAAAATTTTACCCCCCTAAACTATATAACATTGTCATTTTGGTCCCTCTTAGCGAATCTACACAGTGAAATGACCAGCAATGCCGTTCCACATGCATTTCCCATAGGGAATTGACGAAAAATAGTTCAACTCCTGATTATAATACAACACATATTTGTGTAGAAGGAGCTAAATGCCAAAAGAAAGAAGTTTAAGGATCAACGTGCAGAGATATTAAAAAGTTTAAGCTCAATAGTTCTGCTTGAATTCAGGAATTCATGGAGGTGAAAACATCAGTGACTCAAAGATGGCAATCTCAACGGTTAAAGAAGATGATGCTTATTTAGGAATTAATTGTTTTTTACTTCATGATATTAAAAAGCTGTTATCTATTACGGGTGGTTTTCAATGTTACTTTGCTCACCGTGAAACAAAATGTTGCTATCATGCTCTATCTTTGGAGTCTTTTGAGTCTTGGAAGGAACAATGGTCTAATTGGTTAGTGTCCATTTTGCAAGATAATGTAAATCGTTATTTCGGTCTTAATAAAGTTACTAATGTTTATTTCAAAATAATAATAATAATAGTGCGAGAAATAGTAAAGTTTAGAGGGGCATTTGCATCAATTACCCATATAGGATAATGGAAGCAAATACCCCCTAAATATATAACATGGAACGAAGTCTGATTTACCAAAAAACAAAGAAATGGAAGGAATAGTTTAATAAAATTCACAGTTAACACATTCCAACTTCAGTGCATAATAGCGGAATATTTTTCTGTTAGAACACTGCGGCTTTTATTCTTCATCTATATATATATATATATATTTTTTTTTTAAATTCAGCCAAACACTTTCTACCCGACAACACACACAAAGCGAACCCCCAAAAAAAATAAATAAATATTAAAAAAAAATAAAAAAAAAATAAAAAAAAGAGGAGAAGAAGAAAGAGCCAAACACTAGAAACATAAAACGAAAGTTGGAAGTATCATGGCAGGATTGGAAATATATTTTTGTATCTTCTTTAGGCCAGAAACTATTATAGCCATCAAATTCTGCAGCAAGAGAGCCTAGATGTCAATCTAGAGCGTAAGCAGTTGCTATGTTCCTTGGAAAATAAGATATCGACAATTCCAAACCCATTTTTCCTTTTAGAAGATAAAAACGTTTCTGAAATTTGAAAAATAATTTGGTGGATTTAACCATTAACCTACTGTGCTGGTAAACGATCCTAAAAAAGATTAAATAACATGCTTGTTTTCAAGCAAACAGAAAAAAAAATAGCAACATAATAATAAATAAATAAAGTGCAGCTTTCACTGACGAGAAACATAGTACTTAAGAGGTGATTATATAAAGTTGATCAATCCACTTGGTTCCTTCTAGATTGGAACACGTTAGGTACTCCATTTAATTGAGAAAAAATCTTGTTAAGGTTTTTCTTTTATTGCTGAACAAAACAGAAATACAATAAGGCACAAAGTAGTATTCATCTACAAGGACATAAACCTCATTTTACATGCCACTGCTAAATATCATATTACAAACGAAGAAAATCTTTGAATATTTACAGAGAAGTTTTCAGTCTTTGCAGTAATACAGTTACAAAAGTTTGGATTATTTCATACCTGTTTTCCGGGCTTGCAACAATGAACAATAGCAAAGCCCCCTTCCATATCGCAAACTAAGAGGTGATGATGCTAACTACAAGCAGGTTTGGAGTACAGGAGGAATCAAATTCGATCTTCTAATTCATGTATCCTCACTGCTCTTAACAGGTGTCCAGTTATTTCTTGAGACAGCCTCTTTCCTTGCATGTGAAACGAAACCAAGAATATAACCTATAAAAGCCCCAAGCACCAAAACACTTGCTACTTTGACAAACCAAGAGAATGTGTCCTCGTCTTTAACATTACTCCTGGCTTCAGCAATGTCAATACTGTTATCCACATCACCTCCACCATTGCTGCCACTGAGAACTTGTCCAGATGCTAGAATCTCCACCATATCATGCTCCTTTCCATCGTGGTTTCCAACATATGAAAGTCTAAGCTTCTCCTTTGTAGCAACCAATTTAGTGTACCCAAATTCTCCACCTCGGTACATAGAGTACTTAGGTTGTGGGTAGATTGGGACATCTGGGTGATCTTTTCTTGGTTCCCAGATAGGTTGCCAGTCTTGTCCTGCCATACCAATCACAACATGAACAGGAAATGCTTCCCAATCATCCCCATTAAGGCCCGTTCTTCCACAAGTAAAGTTATTTATTGGACAAAACCTCTCGTATCTATGGACATGACCCCAAAATGCAAGGGTTACCTTGTTTTTCACAAACAAAGGTTCCAAGTGCTCTAACAGTCTTTCCCTTAAAGAAGTATCTCTATTTTCATTACTTGTTGTGTACATCGGCCTGTGTCCTTGGACTACCACAAAAGGAGTCTTGCCACGATCAACCGACTCCAAATCATGCTTTAAGAACTCATATTGTTTGCTTCCCTGTAGAAAATTGGTTTCGGTCGACATGTATACAAAATGGACTGACCCCATATCAAATGAATAGTAAAGGTTCCGCGTGGCTGGAGCACGAGTTCCAGTTGGTTCAGAAGAGTTCCCAGGCATGTTAAACTTAAGGCTGTAGGGTACACCACATTCACCACCTCCATCTTTCCTGTAGATTGGCATGGACCAATCAGGTCTCCAAGGTTGTTCAGGCCAATCATATTCATGATTACCAATGCACACATGGTACGGAACTTTGGATGCAACAGGTTCAATCTGAGTGAAAAACTGATCCCACAACCATGAGTAACCTCTTGCATAGCTGATATCACCAATGTGTGAAACAAAAGCAGGCTTGTCACCAAGAGCTTCAATATCACGGAGGATCCACTTTACAGTCGATATGCTCTCCTCTTGCGTACGAAGAAATGTTGAGTATGGTATTGAAGTTCCCATATCACCAAACAGGAAAGCAATTGTTTCATCGGAGTCCCTGTTCCGTGACACAAAGCTGTGAATTGCACTCCAACCTTTAGAATCACTTCCAACCTGTTAAGAAAAGTGTATTATAGAGTAAATGGGAGCTACGGCCTCTATTTTAAGGCAAATTCCATGCTTGTGACAGAAGGTAATCACACTACATTATAAGAATCGAAAAGAATTCTTAGATGCATATGAGAATCGAAATTGATAGGCAACAGAAAATCACAAGAAAAGAAGACAAATTTAAAACTTTGGAAGTTGGAATTCCTCTTGTCATCATTTAGTTTTAACCAATCCATTGTTATCTTATTATTAAGTTTCACGCTTAAACAACACTCATAACTATGAACTTGAGGTGATTTTCAAAAGTAAAGATTTGGAACTTAAACATTACAAAATAAATAAAATAAAATAACCCAATAATGAATTTAAAATTTTAAACAAGCATCCTAATATTTTTAGGCAATGATATGTATAAGCCATATAAAGAAAGGAACTTTTTTAATGATCTCCTAAAAATTACCAAAATTAATAAGAAACAGCAAAAGGGTATGTGACAAATGACAATTACCTGATAATAATATCTGACACCATTCTTTAAATTCTTCATAACCCCATCATGGATAAACCCAGGGTCTCTCCACCCAATGCTCGAATTCGCCGGGGAGTCGCACATGTCCTCCCTCTCGTACCTGCTCACCCGTGCCACCGCCACGTCACCAAGCGAGTCCCGTCCCTCCCCGTACCTCACCAGCCGCTCCCCACCATCCTCTGTCAAGAACATGACCCGCATCTCATCGTCACGGTCCGTGTACGACAAATGGACCTGCTCCGGCCCACGACCCGATTCAAAACCGAGCTCCTCCGAGGTGGCGAGCAGGTGGGCCGTGCCGGGTAGTGGGTTGTGGTCGTGATCCTGGCGTTTTGGGTTGACCTCGGATTCGGTCCAGTGGAAAATCCGGAAGGAGTAGTTGGATCGAAGGTTGACCAGGGGGATCGACACGTTGCCCGACCCGGATTCCCATGTGGGTGAGGAGGAGAGGAAAACGTAGCCCAGGAAGTGATCGTGTTTGGAGGAAGGTGGGGAATAGATGCCGAGCCAATCGAGCTTGGAAGGGGATTGGACGCCGGACCACCGGACGACGACGGAGTCGCCGGATTTGTTGAGGACGGTGGGGGAGATAGAGATTGAGACCTGTTGGGTTGGGTAGACGAAGAAGAAGAAGAGGTTGGAGAGGAAGAAGAAGAGGTTGGAGAAGAATATGGGTCCCACAGGAACGGTCATTTTGGAGGGTTGCCGGAGATCTTGGATGTTCACGGTGTTGGATATGTCCGACAACGCCCTGCAGAGATGGAAGGACGTGCAGCAGAAGTTGATTCTTATTGGTGATGATGTTTGAGAAGCTAATAGATATTTATTATTTATTATTTTCTTTTATTTTGGTATATTCCTCTTGATATTCTTTTTTATCTTTCGTGTAATTTACTTTTTTAATTAAGCAAAAAATATTACTTCTAAAAAATTAACAACGTTTGGACCATCGTTTAGCGAAAACAATTATTGGATTATATAGTGTAATCATTTATATATATATATATATATATATTTTTTTTTTTTTAATTTGAGAGCATTCTCTCAATATTTGAGTTTTTACCCCAAAAGAAATGGAAATAATATTTGAGCGTGAGAGTAGATGGGCTACCATATCATGGAACAGGCAACTTAGACTTTTTTTTTTTTCTTTTTCCTTCCTTTAAAAAACTCTTAAAAATATAAATTTTATTGCATTTTAGTTTTTTTTTTTTTTCTAATTTGAAATTTTTTGCATTTTGAGCATTGGGCCTAAAAGTCTGATTACATTGCCCTCAATTTTTAAATTGCTACAATCTTATACAATTTGATTTTGAATTAACAAGTTATTAATAGACATTTTTTATCAAAATTTGAAACTAAAAACTATAATATATAAAATTTTAAAACTAGAAGTAATAAAATACATTAAACATAGTATCATAGTGCTAGTTATGTCATGATACATATTTTTATAAGGCAATATATTACTTAATATTAGATGTATACGTTATAGTGCATATTTAATATGCAACATAGAAAATTAAACATGGTTGCAGGGAATTAAATTTAAAGATTTTTTTTCTTTTTCTGAAGAGAAAATTAAAGAATTATATGATGAACAAAACCAAAAATCCAAAGTGCAAATTCTCAACCTAAGAAATACCAACATACAATAAATCCAATAAAAAAATTTGTCCCTAGCTACTCCAAACTTTCATCTGCAAAACAAGTACATGTAACCGAAAATAAATTATGCTAACAATATGGTTGCAACCAAATTCGGTTTGAGAAATTTAGGGGATTCATATGCTAATTTTTTAAAGATTATAAACTAAAAATATATATATATAGCTGCCAAAAAAAAAAAAAAGAGAGAGAGAGAAAAAAAAAGGGGATAAAGTTCAAAAGATATTAGTGCAAAATATCTTTACTATTTATCATCGCATATGATATTTTTTACCCAAAAAAAAAAAATCGTATGATATATATATATTTTTTTTCCTATTTCAAAATATTCATTTACACCTAACTTCTAAAAAAAAAAAAATGCTCTCTAATAATATTATAGACATCGTTCCTTTTATTTATTATATACTATATTTATATTTATTATATTATTCTTACTATTTTTTTATTGCAGATCAACTTATATGATAATAAGGCCTTCCCACACCTTGGATTGACTCATTAATAGAATAGGGGGGAAAATAAAGGAAATTATTCATTTTTTTTTTGGATTATTAAAATAAATGGAAAGGAAACGATAAAGAATGAAAAGGGAAAGAAATGAAGATATTATATTATATATATTTTAATGAGTCTAGTTTTCTACTAAAATTTAACTAGAAATGAAAAGAAAGAAAATAGTTTAATAAAACCTTTAAATATTCTAAAAAATTTATTAATTAAAAATAATTGATTGAGATATTTTTGTAAAAAAAATAAATTGCATAAATTATTTCTTTTTATTTTCATCAGTAATCATCTAAACAATGTCTATAATTATAATAACGTTATATATATTAAAATATTTATTAAATTTATTTAACAATCAATGTATGTTAAAATATTATTAATTGACATATTCATATAATCTAAATATAAAAATATTAATTCTTAAATATACAAATGAATTAAAAAATTAAATCAATTGGTAAATAAGTGTGGTAACATTTAGTTAACATTATTGTTTTTATAAATACTTTCTTTTCCTTTCTTTTTCATTTTCCAATCATCCAAACAACAATTATTAATAAATATTTTCTCCTCGTTAAACTTATTTTCCATTTTCTTTTCCTTCCTTCAATTTAAACATTGTGCTTATATTTTTTAGCATTTTGAGATTAAAAAAAAAAAAAGAATAAATAAAGGTAACATTTTGATGAGGATATTGAGAATGGCAAAGTAATTCTCTTCCTCACGATGCCGTGCTCTTTGTTGGAGCTGCATTAGTGACTAAGCTCAGGCACTCAAAACCCCCTCCCCCCAAACACATACACTCAAAAAAAAAAAAAAAAAAAAAGACTAAGCTCAGGCTATTAGTGATTCCATAATACAATTTAACTGCAAAATTCATTGGAATCCGACATTTCACTTTGGTTTATACTATGCCATTGAGAGTGTTTCTACTATCTTCCCATCGAAAGCTCAAGACTTCTGAGATGAAAGATATTAGTGAAAGACACTTCCTTCCTTTCATGCCAACAAATAAATTAATAGATAAGGGAAAAAAAAAAAAAGAAAAATGTCCAACTGGCTATGGTGCAAATAGGCCAACACCAAAAATCGCAGAGTTGGAAGCTATTTTGAATGCAATTCAACTGGAGCAACGTCCAGTTCGAATCCGATGCTTTACATGTGATCAAAGCTCTTCAGATAAAAGACATAAGGAATCTTCACTGGGCTGCCGAACCTTTCTTCAATTCTCTTTCCTTGTATTTGGATATTTTTAGTAAGGGAAATTTGGCCTAATACCCTTGTTTTAAAGGCTCTAATGAAAACTACCCATCCGTTTCCAACCTTTTTTGTTTTACCCTTCTATTTTCAAATATCCCCATATTACCCTTTGCAAATGTGAAAAGGAAGAATGAAGATGTAAGGTTACGCTATTTTTCCCCTAAACGGAGCACGAAGAAGAAGAGGAAGAGAAAGTGAGAGAGAATGGCGAAGCGTTTTGGGACAATCGGAGTTCTTCAGGAGGAGGAGCGAGTGGAGGAAGCATCCAAGGCTCAGCAATTAGCTCTGTCATGCCTTTCTCGGTCTCAGAGTTGACGAGCTGGTCTACAACAAACTCCTCCTTCCTCTTCTTCTTCTGCTTCTTCTTCTTCTCACCACTCTTCCCATTCCTCTGCCTCTCACTGACTCACTGAGACAACTAAAACAATAACCTCATCAGGTGACGATGATTATTCAGCCCCCTTAAATCTTCTTTTACTTTTTGTTCCGTTTAGTTTTTTGGGTCTGCTTTTACTTTTGTTTTTATTAGCTGTTCTGGAAATTTTGTTGATTATTACAATTGAAAATATTAAGTTAATGGATCTTATACATGGGATATAGTAATTATTAATTACTGAACTTGTTTTTAGAATGCTATTATTTTTGGGTTTTATTATTTGGGGCCAAAATCATATGCATTTTAACTGTTTGTTGATATGTTTTATTGGGTTGTGTGTGTGTGGTAGAAATTATATAATGCTTTTGCTCATACAAATGAAGAGAAAATTTTAGTAGTGAAGCTATTCCATAACCTGTTCTGTTAAAGTCTTGGATGTGTCTATATGCTCAGATCTTCCTAAGATCTTATTATTGGCTATTTCCTATACGTCAATTACAAATTTCAATCTCCAGTTCCTCTAATCTAAGAAAATTTTATCATATATAAATACATGATATGTTGATATACTTTTAATTGGTATTTTAGGATGATGGATCTGTTATATGTATATTTTCTCTTTCTGGAAGTAATGCCTAAGATGGACATTTAGCTGCTGGTCGTAATGGTGTAAAGCGTCAGAACTATAAGTTCTCATCTGTTTTACTCTTTGATGTGGTTAGTATTTTTCTTGAGAAAGTTCCTATTCTCTTTGGTTTCTTAGATTGGTTTAAATATTCTTCTATTTGCAATTTTCAATATTTTGGTTGCTACTTTTTTGAATTTAGATATTAGCGGATTGATGCATTGTGGATTTTCTTGTCACATACACCTATCAAAATCAAAGAGGGAATTGATATGAAAGATTCTCACATCCCTGAAATTTGAAATCCAATAATCTGATAAAATTTAAGTGTAATATTTTTGTAAAAAAATGTTTAAATTTTTGATTTTATCAAGCATTAACTCAACATGGTTGTTTTTTCAAAGTCCATAGATTTTGTTTGATAGTATGCCTATTTTTCTAAAGCTTTAATACATGTTTTGTTTCCCTATCTAGCTACTTTATCCTTCTGTTACTAGCCTTTTGTAAAGGAATTTTTTTGCGATACCTACTAGTATAAAAAGGTCACATTTGTTCTTTTCAGGTCAAACAACAAAATATTTTATCATTCCTTTATAGTATGGAGACTAAAACTTTTTGTGGTAATACGACAAAGGTTGCTATCTATATTGTCATAGAGCCTATTGTTCCACTATTAGAAAATATCAAGGAACTAAATTTGGAAGGTACATAAAGGTATAAACAATCTGGTCTTCCTGGTTGATATTGGTTGTTTGATTGGATTAATCTGATTGCATGATACACGTAATTCTTCTTGTGCTAAAAAATGTTTAAGGTACTTGCATTAATGGTGATAGCATATGAAGAATCTTGGAGAATTTAAAACTACTCTTTGACTTTTTCTTTTGAAAATGGAAAATCTAAATCAATATTAGCCACCCGTTTAGTAGGTTATTGGAAACTCTTCCTGGCCAACTTGGTTTCTTTGATTCATTTAGAGAATATGTTCTATCAGTGTGATGTTAACTTTTGTTTTAGTGCTTCTCTTTATTTAAAAATTGAAATTTCCATCTAAATGCAAACAGTAACACGTAATATCTTTTGGTTTCTTTGTATGATTGTGCATACATAGGATGTGTGCCAATCCTGTTTATCACCATCTTGAACAATTTTGTAATGATCCTATTCAGAATGGTTTTCAGTGGTTTGGCTAGGAATATAGATTGAAGAAAATGGAGAGGAAAGTGAAGTAATAGAACTCGACTACAAAAACTATTGTCAAATATTTGTTAAGGCTGTTGAGTGTTTGCACTGATGCCTTTTAACGTTTTCTCCAAAATAGTTTTGTCCTACAAACAATTGGAATTCTGAAGCTGTTGTTAATTAGATTTTCTATATCTATCCTTCAAGTTTTTGAGTCCACTTTCAGCTGTTCCTTTGGTAGCTTTAGTTGGATTTGGGCTCTACGAGTTAAGTTTTCCTAGGGTAGTGTTATTCTGCAGCATTAATCATGGTTTACGAAGTGAATTGTTTAGTGATATTGTTTTCAGTGCCTTTCTTTGAGTTCTATGAATGAGTTTTTCGATTTAAAGTATTTGCATTCGTACCGCTTCATAACACTTAATATCTAATGTAAATGCACTTTGTTTTTCCTTTATTTTTTTGTATCAGCATGCATTTTTCTTTCTAGTTTTATTTATATTATTATTATTACTTTAATATCTTTTATTCAAGTAAATTATTCTTGTGTCAAAAAGATACTTCACAAATATTGTTCTCCATTTTCTTTGTTGATATTTTTTGTATTTATCCCCTTCTAATTTAGTCATTTCTCATACATGTTTATTGATTTAAACAGTCCATTGAGGCTTTCATTTATTGATTTAACTCAAACTCCAGTTATGATGTTGTGGAATCATTTCCCTCTGCACTTCATGTTAAAAGATGCAATGATAGGTTAACATATGATAATAATAGAAAACTATGGGAGCTATGCAAGGAAGACATTTTATATGAGTTCCTCGGTTTGGCTGCGAATCAATTATGCTTTTTGGAAGTTAGCCACCACTATATTATCTATTGTATTGACAAATACACACACATTAAGGGAAAAAAAGCCAAGAAAAGATATTAGAAAACAGGCAAAATCACAATGAATGTAAAATAAGGTGTTCATATGAAAAAACAAGTAAACCAATTGAAATTGCACAAATAGATATCAACATTTACATGCACTTCAAAATTTAGATGTTGCTTTTCCTCATTTCATCATTAGCCAGACTAAAAAATTTAGATGTTCTGAATTTTGGAGGTACATTTGGTTCCTATATTGATCAAAGTAGTGCAATAGTATTATTACCTATATTCTTCTTGTTCAGTTCATATTTGCTGACCTTCAAATTAAGGTCAACATTGAGTTCCTTTCATTGTTGTATATTTGTACATTCTACACACAGGGAGTTGGCATTTTGATCTCTGACTTGGTTGGAACTATTAATGGATCCTCATTATCTGTATAACAATGTTCAAATTAATATCTATGCTTTAGCTTTCTACTTTATTTTACCGAACCATAGAATTTCCACCTTTATCTAAGAACCTTTTTTCTCCTGTGCACTTAATAACTAGTTTTTAGGATTTTAAAAATTAAGCAATTTATTTGTCACATGTTCTGAAACATTGTTAATTTTTAAGAAATGCTCAACCCTCCCTGCTATTTGTTATGTGGGATGAACTTTTTCTCTTTAGGGTGAAAGGAACTGGTGGAAGATTATTCACTCAATTGTAATTGTGTTGTCAGCATATTATGATATCATGAAGCTCTTTCACTTTAGGTTTCTATTCAAAATTTTAAGGACCACAAGGACCACAGCTGTTGTGGTTTGGATTATTGGTAGGTCCATGGTAGGAGCCGCATTTGATGATTATTATCTTCTTGGGGACATATTAAATGTTTTATATGAGAAGTCTACTTGCTGTTGATGTTTTATGATATCTAAATATCCACAGTTATAGTCTTTAGTTAACTTTTAATGCTTTTATTATGTGATTACTGTGTTTAATATTATATTGGTTGATATTATATTGGGCTAGATCACATTTTCCGGGCAATAGATACAACATAATGACAACTAACATTGCAGAGAGCATGAACTCTGTGCTTATTAATGCTAGGGATAAACTTGTTTTGCCATTACTAGATCACATTCGTGATGTCTTGCAAAGGTGGTGGTATGATCGTCGAACTAACGCCGCTGCAGTGCAAACTCCTGTTACTAATTGGTTGGAAAAAATCATGCAGGACCGCTCAAATAATGGCAGAGGCTTACGTGTTATGCCAATGAACTTATATGAGTTTCAAGTTGTTGGCCATGGCATGTTCGTTGGAGTTATTAACTTAGAAAATAAGACGTGCTCATGCAAGGAATTTGACATTGATGGATTTCCTTGTGTCCATGCAAACGCTGCTGCAGTGCAAACTCCTGTTACTAATTGCTTGGAAAAAATCATGCAGGACCGCTCAAATAATGGCAGAGGCTTACGTGTTATGCCAATGAACTTATATGAGTTTCAAGTTGTTGGCCATGGCATGTTCGTTGGAGTTGTTAACTTAGAAAATAAGACATGCTCATGCAAGGAATTTGACATTGATGGATTTCCTTGTGTCCATGCAATTGCAGCATGTAAGCATCGACATATCTCTCCATATTTCCTTTGCTCGGCGCATTACTCAGTTGACTCACTCCGTGATGCATATTCGGAAACCATATATCCACTTGGAGATAAAAGTCAGTGGCATGCTCCAGATGATGTCATAAACCAGGTTGTAGTTCCACCTTAAATTGGCAAACAGTCAGGAAGACCGAGAAAGAAGAGGATTCAATCTCAAGGAGAGGAGCGTCATCAATATAGATGCGGGAGGTGCAAACAGGTTGGTCACAGCAGCCGATCATTCTCTGCCGCCGTACCTCTTGATAGCACTAACAACCAACAGCACCACTGAAACGAACGCCCATCAATCGCATAATGCTATATTCAGACAATGAGGCCATGTTATGTGGTATGCGTGTGTATGAAATGTAGTCAGGAATGCAATTAGTTGGTCAACCGCGTAACGTGTGTTTTGGAGTAATAGACGTTGGCTTTATGTGTTCTTTTATTGTCAAATTCATCTGTCGTATTGTTTTGATAACATATCATTCCATCTTCAGTTTTTGGTTCAGTTGTTTGTATGTTTCTTACTATTGCATGGATGATATTACTGCCCAATGGTAATGACCAATGCATCATCGGTAATTGACATTTGTACACCATCATAAAAGACTCACAACAATTCCATCCGGCAACTTCAATCATGTGTGTTCCAACCAATAACATGCTAAATGTAGCATTATTAATGATAAATTCTGGCAAAGTAAGTGATCAAACGGCTTAAAAAATGAAAACGTTCAATTTGTTTTTTATTCAAATATTACCGAAGGTTTTGTCGGTAATTACCGAAACCCTATGGCAATCACATTTTACCAATTTTTTGGGCCCCACAAGTCCCCTAAGGTGTGTTGAATGCAAAAAAATGAAAAATATGGATTCTAAAATTATCCTAAGGAGAGAAAATCCCAAAATTACTTAAAAAGTTCTCAAATTTTCTAAAAAAATAGGATGACTGTTCACCCTCGGTAATTCCCGAGGAAATCCTCGGTAACCAACAAATACCCTCTGGAAAAATTATCGACAGTTTCGTTGGTAATTCCCGAGGGTGTACAGTCCATAACATTTTACCAAATTTTTGGGCCCCACAAGTCCCATAACGTATGTTGAATGCAAAAACATGGCAAATAGGGATTCTAAAATTATGCTAAGTAGAGAAAATCCCAAAATTTCATAAAAGTGTATCAAATAAATCCCAAAATTTGAATGACTGTTCACCTTCGGTAATTCCTGAGGAAATCATCGGTAACCAACACATACCCTCTGGAAAAATTACCGATGGTTTCGTCGGTAATTACCGAGGGTGTACAGTCAATCACATTTTACCAATTTTTTTGGGCCCCACAAGTCCCATAACGTGTGTTGAATGCAAGAAAATGAAAAATATGGATTCTAAAATTATCCTAAGGAGAGAAAATCCCAAAATTGCTTAAAAAGTTCTCAAATTTTGCAAAAAAATTGGATGACTGTATTCCCTCGGTAATTCCCGAGGAAATCGTCGGTAACCAACACATTACCCTCTGGAAAAAGTATCGACAGTTTCGTCGGTAATTACCGAGGGTGTACAGTCCATCACATTTTACATTTTTTGGGCCCCACAAGTCCCATAACGTGTGTTGAATGTAAAAACATGCAAAATAGGGATTCTAAAATTATGCTAAGGAGAGAAAATCCCACAATTTCATAAACGTGTCTCAAATTTTACAAAACAATTGGATGACTGTACCCCCTCGGTAATTCCCGAGGAAACCATTGGTAACCAACCACATACCCTCTAGAAAAATTACCGACAGTTTCGTCGGTATTTACCGAGGGTGAACAGTCATCATATTTTTTTGCAAAATTTGAGACACGTTTAGGAAATTTTGGGATTTTCTCTCCTTAGCATAATTTTAGAATCCTTATTTTGCATGTTTTTGCATTCAATACACGTTATGGGACTTGTGGGGCCCAAAAAACTTGTAAAATGTGATGGACTGTACACCCTCGGTAATTACCGACGAAACCGTCGGTAATTTTTCCAGAGGTTGTGTGTTGGTTAGCGACGATTTCCTCGGGAATTACCGAGGGTGAACAGTCATCCAATTGTTTTGCAAAATTTGATACACTTTTATGAAATTTTGGAATTTTCTCTACTTAGTATAATTTTAGAATTCCTATTTGCCAAATTTTTGCATTCAACACACGTTATGAGACTTGTGGGGCCCAAAAAATTGGTAAAATGTTATGGACTGTACACCCTCGGCAATTACCGACGAAACCGTCGGTAATTTTTCCAGAGGGTATTTGTTGGTTATCGACGATTTCCTCGGAAATTACCGAGGGTGAATAGTCATCCAATTTTTTTGCAAAATTTGAGACACTTTTATGAAATTTTGGGATTTTCTCTCCTTAGTATAATTTTAGAGTCCCTATTTTGCATGTTTTTGCATTTAACACACGTTATGGGACTTGTGAGGCCTAAAAAATTGGTAAAATGTTATGGACTGTACACCCTCGGGAATTACCGACAAAACCATTGGTAATTTTTCCAGAATGTATGTGTTAGTTACCGACGATTTCCTCGGGAATTACCGAGGGTGAACAGTCATCCAAATTTTTTGCAAAATTTGATACACTTTTATGAAATTTTGGGATTTTCTCTACTTAGCATAATTTTAGAATCCCTATTTGCCATGTTTTTGCATTCAACACATGTTATGGGACTTGTAGGGCCCAAAAAATTGGTAAAATGTTATGGACTGTACACCCTCGGGAATTACCGACGAAACCATCGGTAATTTTCCTAGAAGGTATTTGTTGGTTACCGACGATTTCCTCGGGAATTACCGAGGGTGAACAGTCATCCAATTCTTTTGCAAAATTTGAGACACTTTTATGAAATTTTGAGACACTTTTATGAAATTTTGGGATTTTCGTGTATTTGTGTGTTCGTGTAAAGCCGTTTGTTTGGTTTTTTGTATTTGTGTGTTCGTGTAAAGACATTTAGAAAAAGTTTATTTTTGTTTGGTTTAAAATATAATAGGATATGTAAGTAATTTTTTTTTGTTTGAAGGTTACAATGAATATTGAGGGGTAGAACAAAAAAGATATCAAGTGAGGGGGCAAAAATCATTAACCTCGGTCCTATGAGGATATTGGGCCAAATTCCCCTTTTAGTAATTTTTCCTTTTGCTGGCCCCTTGGAAAGCAAATGCTTCGGCTTAATTAATTAGCCAATGGGCGGAGAACCAAGAAATATATAGGCCTATTGACCCAAATTGGCTCCTGCAAAATTGACTTCTTTGCATGACTCGGTAAAGTACTTCTGAGGACACTCCCCAAGTCTAGGCTTTTGTTTCTGCCCTGTTTTTTAGTTTCTATGAAACCCCAGATTTCAGCCAAAAAAAAAAAAAAAAGGGAAAATGTCCAAATGCCTATGTGCAAATAGGCCAACACCAGAAAAAAAAAAAAAAAAAAGTGGTTCTCACACAACCAAAATTTCGCCCGCAACTACAACTTTTCAAATTTTTTATTTAGAATTTTATCCTTATGTGAAATTAATAGAAATGACTAATAAATCAATTGCTAAATGCACACTATATATGAAATAAAAATTCTTCTATTTTGATGTTAAATATAAAAAATAACAAAATTTCAACTTCTTTTTTTTTTTTTGGCTCAAAAAACAAAATTTCAACTTCGAAAGTATGTATTTGGATCATCTTCATTACCTTCCTACCTTCCATTGTATATCCAATAATATTTTCTCCTTTTTTTACGTAAATTTATAAATTATTGAAATAAATTAAAATGGTTGTTTGTAATTTGCCGGTTACATATAAATTCATCCAAATTTGTTCGACCAAAGCATTTTACTTGTCTCTTTTTATTTTTATTTTTATTTTTTGATTTTCTGATTTAGTGTAAAGGTGTATAAAATTGGGGTATTTGGGAAATTAGATGAAATGTGAAAGTTATTTTCAAATTATGGCTAGTTATTTTCAAATTAATTATAGCTATTTTAACGCAATGCAAGAAGTAAAAGTGTCGAAAAAAGATTTTGGTTGTGTAAAGAAGGCACCTCAAGGTCAAAACAATATATAAGGGTGTTCTTTTTACACCACCATAATTTCTCCTCTCGTTGTTTTTCTTTTTACACCACCTTTTATTTTAGTTTATTTTATTTTTTGTGCATGATTTACACAGCCTTTTAGAAACTTTTTTACTAAAATATCTGTTTCTTCACACCTCAAAAACGCATGCGTCACCGTTCTGGAAAGAAGAAAAATACGAAAACGCGTCGGTGTATCCTCGAACAAAATAATATGTGGATGGAACTTTAGTTATTCAGTTTTTCATTGAAAGATCTTATAGTTAAGGTTCTAATTATCAAAATTTTAGTATAAATTTTTTTAAAATTTTTATATTTTTAAGGATTCGAAAAAAAATTTAAATCCTAAATGAAAACGGATAAAATTTTTATAATATCTATCGAAATTTCAAAATTTTTGTTCAAATTTCTATGAAAATTTCTGTTAAAATATCCACATCAAAATTCTTAATAATTTTATGAAAAAATCTATAATATCTATCGAAATTTGAAAAATTTCTATATAAACTTCCGAAATTTCCATAGAAATTTTGGAAATATCTATGAATTTTTCTTAAAGATTTTTTGTAAAAAAATTCATAAATATTATTGATGTTTAGTATTTGACCAAATTAACTTTAGTGATTTTTTTTTTTAATCTTTTAATTGTCTTTGAAATATTTAATGATATAAATGAAATGAAGTGAATTAAAGTGAATAACCTTGATAGGTTCTATTCATTGATAAAGTATATATATACTTGTTATACATTTTGTATAAAATTGATTCATTAGAATCTTATAATTACAAGTTAAAAATTAATTATATAAGAATAGAAAATAATAACATAAAATAATAACATGAAAATATAATATTATGTATATACTAAACATAAAGAATAATTAGATTTAATACAATATCTTTATGGTTGATATATTAATAATTAGAAATATACATGGGTCGGATTGAAAGAAAAATAATAACCGACCCGATCAATTCGGATTTATCGAGTTTCTACCCGATCCAACACAATGGCCCATAAAAATCCAACCCAAACCAATCATAATTAGGTTGGATTGAGTTGAATGATTGAGTTGAATCTCAAATTGGGCCTAAATCCAAATGTTAAATTTGAAGATTGGGCCACAAGTTGGGTCTAAGCCCAAATAATAATTCTGATCATTTTTCAATAAAAATTCATACAACTAAGGACCAATTATTAATTTTGGACTCTTTAAAAAATCAAATTACTTAAAAAAAAAAAAAACACAAATTGAGATCTAAAATAACACAAATTAAATCCAAACTTGTTCAATCAAATTATAACAAAAAATAGTTATCATATACAAAGTCCTTACAACTCAATATATTAAATAACATGTCACAAATTAACAATACACACATAAAATAAATAAATAAATAAATAATATATATATATATATATATATATATATATATATTATCCAATCAAAGCTTCAATCTCCAAGCCATTGTAATTCCAAAGCTAGCTTAAAGTCTCCATCATTCCAAAGTTTCAATATACAACACACATATCACACTCTTACTGTTTACAACACCACAAATAACCACAAATAAATAAATAAATAAATAAATATGATTAAAACATAGTTTGCTTACCACCAAACTCAATGAAAAGATAATTTCTTCATGTATCATAATCAGAAATTATAGCAGATCCTGTATCTAAAAGAAAAAAACAAAGTATAAAAGACATAAAAGTTTCATTGAAATATGTTAATGAATGTAAATATTAAAATAGAATGTTAAATTAACAAGTTAAAAAATTACCTGACTTAAGATGTTGACAAATAGCAAAGCATTCATCATTAGCACGATCACGAATATCTAATGGAAGTGAGATTGCACTAAGCCAATTTTGAGAGCAAATCAAAGCTTCCATCATTTTTGGAGTAAGTGAGCTTCGATATGGATCTAAAATGCATCCTTCAGTGCTAAAACCTGATTCGGAAGCTACTGTAGATAATGGGACAGCAAATATATCTCAAGCCATAAATGATAGAATCTTAAATTTTGTGGAATTCAATTTTCACCAATCCAACAAATCAAACAACTAGTTGTTGCAATCCTCTGTAGATTCCATTAGATATCTATCTACCTCATTTTTTATTTTTGAAGTATTGTCCACTCTCTTATTCTTGTACTCCCATAATAAATCATCTTCATCATCATTATCTCTCTCATAAACCTCAAAATTGGTTTCCTTAACATTTTTGGAAGATTGACTATCAGTTGTTGATTTATCACTTGCAGCATAAAAATCAAATAATTGACAGTTTCTTTCACTCTTTTCATCATTGTTTTACACACATCATTTGAATAAAGTTTACCAAAACTAAAAATCATATAATCTAGCTTGTATCGAGGGTCGACGACAGCAGCAAAAAACAACAAATTATTAATCTTATCAATTGTCCCTCAATACTTATCACATTTCAGTTTCATATGTTCAGCCATGGTACTTAAAGGTCTATTTTTTTTTCCAAAGTACACCTACTCAATTGTTGCTGAATTTTACAAAACTCTTATCATAAACAAGTGAGATGTCACATGCAAAGAGCCACTGAATTTCCAAGTAATATCATAAAAACTCCTTAAAAATTTCAGAAATAATTTAGCATCATTCCAATCTTTTTCTGCTGGTGGTTCATTATTAAAATAATTAAGGTAGTATTCATCCTATTCTTCCATCTTCTCAAAAGCTTTTTGAAGCTTAATTGCACTTTCTAACATTAAATAGGTGGAATTCCACCTAGTTAACACATCCAAAGATAAGAGTTTTTTAGACTCTATCTTTTCTTTTTCAACACATGCTTTAAATGTGGCTAACTTTGATGGTAAAGATCTATATACCTCACAACATGACGAATTAGATCAATTGAAGTAATGTGATCCTTCAATCCATCGCTCATAATCAAGGTAGTGATGTGAGCACATGTGGAGGAATTCACCATCTAAGACAAGACTATTCCAATTTCTAATCCTCCTTTTAATGTATGCAATGGCAACATTATTTGCCGATGCATTATCTATAGTGATAGTAAAGACCTTTTCAATCCACCACTCAATCAAACAACTTTTCAATTGTCTCACCCTTATGGTTAGCTATTTGATAAAAATTTAATATCCTTTGTTGTAATTTCCATTCACTATTAATATAGTGAGCTATGACAACCATGTAATGAATATTTTGAATAGAAGTCTATGTGTCTGTGGTTAAGCTAACCATTGGTGAGTTATTCATAAATAAATTTTTCATCTTTTTCTTCTCCCCCAAATAAAGCTTATACACATCTCTAGTAATTGTAACCTGAGATGGTGGATCAAACCTTGGACAAGCCACACTATAAAAATCTCTAAATCTTTCTCCTTCTACAAATGTAAACGGCAACTTATCTCTAATAATCATTCTAGCACATGCAGTCCTACAAGCCTCTATATTAAATCCCACAGCAATTCGATTACTAATATCACACATTCACCTTCTTTTTTACTTCTGAAAGGGAGTATCTTCTGACTCGTATCCTTTTTTCTATGTGAATTCTCTTTACATTGACTCAAATGATTCCACAAAGTAGTAGTCCCATATTTTTTAGTATTACGTGCATAATCCCTATCACAATAATTGCATTTACACCTATCACCTCCTTCAATTTTACTAAAATGAGCCCAAATTTTTGAAGTTCTTACCCGTTTTCTCTTGCTCCAAGTGCATGGTGGAGGCACTTGAGAAGAAAAAGGTGGTGGCTCTACTCATATATCACAAGCGGCTGATGTACTACATGCTTCAGTTGGTGTAGTAGATTCTGTTGTTGATGGAGTTTTAGAAGCATTAGATTGAATTTCATCCATCTAAAAATTAAAATTACAATTATATGAATCAAATCACATTAAGAAGGAAAATATATCATATAGCAGTAGCTAACATAAAAAAACCAAATATATCCTTTAGTGGAAGTGCATAAGGGGGTGGATATAGCTTTTTGGATTAGAAATATTTACACTTGGTCCAACATACAAATTGACACATTCTTCCAAATAAATCAATATATTTGGACAGTAATTGGCAGTGAATTAATTGATATATATATATATATATATAGAAGTTGCAGGGGTAAAATAATCCTAGAAGCAATATTCTCGATACAATTGAAATACCTTCCTCCATTTGTTAGGAAACATGTGTGTTTCAACATAATATTTTTTTTTTAATTTTTAATGTAATTTTCTTCAAATAAGAAGCTTCACATAAATTTTCTACCCAAAAAAAATGAAAAAAGAAAACAAGCCGTAGTCCAAAATTGAATCCAAGCTGTAGTCCATCTTCTTTGAACAAATTAAGAAATACACAACCTATTAGGAATGTTCTTGCAAAGATGGTCCAAAAACAATAGCCATTATTTCCTTGACTAGAACTCAAATTTGTAAAAATAACCAAACACCTTGACATATATATTCACCATGAACACATATTTAATCTATTGTCCAAGACTAGAACCTACTCACAAACTACCTTCAGAAGAAAGAAGAAGGAAAAACAAAAAACAAGAAAAATAAAAAATAAATAAACAAGCAAAAGTTCACGTAAGCTCCTTGTATAAGTTAGTCGCAATCACCTCCACCATGTGTTTCATTTTCTAAACATCTAAGCATCTTAGTATTGCAGTAAATAAAATTAAATAAACTAAATAATATATTTTTTTAAGGGAACTTCCTAGAAGAAAAGGTAGGAAAAGAGACCAATTTGAAAGACATTGTTGCTATGTGAATTGTGAAGTCCTACATCGGTTGGAAAGGAAAATAAAGCATGACTTATAAGCGTGTTGATATCTTTCCCCTGTAGACACGTTTTAAACCCGTGAGGGCTGGGTTGTAAGAGAATTCCTCAGGCCCAAAGCGGAAAATATCTACATGCGGATGGTCTGGGCTGTCACAAATGGTATCAGAGCCGGACCTGGATCGGTGTGCCAGCGAGGACGCTGGGCCTCAAAGGGGAAGGATTGTGAAGTCCCACATCAGTTGGAAAGGGAAACGAAGCATGACTTATAAGCGTGTGGATACCTTTCTCATGTAGACATGTTTTAAACCTGTGAGGGCTGGGTTGTAAAAAGATTTTCCAGACCCAAAACGGACAATATTTACATGTGGGTGGTCTAAGCTGTCACATGAATAGCTGGAAAGATCTGAACTAGGGGGAGAACTCTCAGGCTGGAGACTGGAGGCGCGTGAGAGAAGAAGCAAAATCAAGGGTTTCAGGGGTTTCACCAGTATTCACGTGTGAAACCTTTTTGTTTTTTGAAGCCCATGAGTCCAAAAACAGCCTTATCTAAGTGAGCCCACCAAATGCACAGGTCGGGTTGGATTATATCGAATTTTAAATCTGTAACCCGAAATCTGACCTGATAAACTCAAGTTGAAAAAAACCAACCCGCAACCCATCCAAGTTATATCGATTTCTTTTATTCACGGATTGAGTTGGTCGGGTTAATCGGTTTTTTGAACAGTCCTATTAATAATTACATAAAAAATTATCAAGGAGATATATTTTTTAACAATTACTCTTTATATTTCACATCTCAAAATAAAAGTAAAAAAGAAATAAATAATTTTCAAATATCTAAGAGTTTTATGAGTATTGAGATAATACTTATAAAATTTAACATAATTGTAATAATTATTTTATCTTAATTAATAAATTATTTAATCCAGTATATACTTTTTTCACAAACTCTTATCAATAACACTCTATTTATTATCATTATCCAATACTATAAACCAAAGTTCAAAATTTCGATATTGATGGAAACATCAAAAGTTCAAAATATGAAAATATCCACAAAAATACCGAAAATTATCAAATATCGATAAAAACTCATAAACAATTATGGAAATTTATTTAAAAATAATTTTTTTTATTGAAACTTTAGTATTAGCTTGTTCAATTAATTAATTATCAAATTAATATTAAAATTACAAAGATATTAAATCAATATCATATTTTTCTTAACCAATTGATTTATAATAAACGTTAATAGTTAAAAATATACTATTATTAATAAAAATAAAAATAAACATATATTTAATAAAACTAATTACTAATTAAGATATACAGAACAATTATTACAATTACATTGTATTTTATAAATGTTATTTCAATACTCTAAAGAATTTCTGGATGGTTGAGACTTGTTTGTATTTTTCTTATTCTCATTTTAAAATGTGAAATATAAAAAGTAATTATTAAAATATATATCTCCTTGATAATTTTGCATAGAATTATTGATATACTATGAATATGAATATTTGAAAGTTAAGTTTACATATATCAAATACCATCGATATCGAAATTTTAAACTTTAATTTGCAGAAAATATATTTCCTGTAGATCTTTTAATTTTTATCTACTTTATAATATTTACACAAATATTAAATTTATTATTGTAAAATAATAATTATAATAGATTGGTAAACTTGTAACTTATGATACTAATTTTGTTTAAAAATATGATAGGTAGATTTGTTTAATATAATTTTAGATATTATTTGTTAAATATGAGTATTAATTTGGCAAAAAGTTTTACTAAATATCAATAATATTTATAAAAGTTTTTGATAAAAAAATTTAACAAAAGAATAATAAATATTTTCAAAATTTCTATGGAAATTTAAGAAATTTCCATGAAATTTTTGAAATTTCAATTCCACGGAAATGATGAATTTTTAAACCAAATTGTGAAGGATTTGATATAGATATTATGATGGAAATTTCCATGGAAATTATGGATAAATATAAAAAAATTTGATAGATATTATAAAAATTATATCTATTTCAACTTGGGAGGTAAATTTCTTTTCGATATGTTTGAAAAATGGAAATTTTGCAGAAAGTTCATGGAAAGTTCGATATTTTAAACTATGGCAAAGTTCAAAATTTTAGTATTGGTGGAAATATTTAAGGTTTAAAATATGAAAATTTCTATGGAAATATCAAAAAGTATCAAATATTTTATATCAATAAAACTCATAAAAAATTATGTAATTGATGGAAATTTATTTAAAAAAATAAAAAAATTTGTTGAAATTTTAGTATTAGATTATTTAATCAATCAATTATCAAATTGATTATAAAAATTATAAAAATATTGAATGGATATTATATTTCTCTTAATCAATTTAATTTATACTAAAGGTTCAAAATTTCGGTATCGATAGAAATATCAAAAGTTTAAAATATGAAAAGTTCCTTAGAAATATCGGAAAGTATTGAATATCGATAAAAAAATCATAAAAAATTATGGAAATTTATTTAAAAAAATAAATATTTTGCTGAAACTTTAGAATTGACTTGTTTAATCAATCAATTATCAAATTGATTAACAAAAATTACAAAAATATTGAATAGATATTGTATTTCTCTTAATCAATTTAATTTATAATAAGTGGTAATGATTTAAATAAATTATTATTAATAAAACTATGTAAAAAAGAGTATATTTTTGATGAAATTGTTTGTTAGTTTAGATAAAATAAAGATTACAATTACATTATATTTCATAAATATCATCACAATACTCATATAATTCTTAGGTGATTAAAAATTATTAATCTCTTCCTCTTTCTCATTTTAAGATGTGAAATATGAAAAGTAATTATTAAAAGATGTATTTCTTTAATAACATTTAATGTAGTTACTAATATGTCAACCATAAAGATTTTGTATTAAATGTAGTTGTCCTTGATGTTTAGTATAATATATTCTGTAATCCTTTTATTTTTATTTGCTTAATGTTATTAATTTAAATACTATCAATACAAATTCTACATAATATTGTATTTCTATATTATTATTTTATGTTACTATTTTTTATTTTTATATAATCGACTATTAACTTGTAATTATGGGATTATAATGAATCCATCTTATACAAAATATATAGCAAGTATATATATACTTTGTCAATAAATAGAACCTATTAAGGTAATCCATCTTATACAAAATATACAGCAAGTATATATATATACTTTGTCAATGAATAGAACCTTTCAAGGTTATTCAACTTAATTAACTCTATTTTATTTATATTACTAAATGTTTGAAAGATAATTAAAAAGTTAAAAATAATATATATTAATAAAGTTAATTCGGTAAAATAATTTACTAAATATCAATAATATTTATGAATAAAAAAGTTTTTTAAAAAAATCATAGATATTTTTTAAATTTCATGAAAATTTTAGAAATTTACATTGAAATTTTCAAAATTTTGATGGATATTGTGGATTTTTTAACCAAATTGTTAAGGATTTAATGGGGATATTTTAAAGGAAATTTCCATGGAAATTTTGGTGAAATTTCATAAATTTCAATGGGTACTATAGAAATTCTACCTATTTTCATTTGGAACTTAAATTTCCTTTCAATCCCTTAAAAAAAGAAAATTTCAAATATATAAAACCTTGTTTACAGTAAGGTTAAAATATCTAAAATTTTCTCGAAATTTCCATTTCTTTAAAGGGATCAAAATAAAACTTACTTTCCAAATGGAAACGGCTAGAATTTCCATAAAATTCATTGAAATTTCTAAAATTTTGCCGAAATTTTCATAAACATTTCCATCAAAATATTTACGTCAATTCTTTAAAAATTTGGTTAAAAAAATCCATAATATCCATCGAAATTTCCATGTAAATTTTCAAAAATTTTCATGAAAATTTTTAGAATATCTATGAATTTTTTTAAATTTCTGTTAAAAAAATTCAAAAATATTATTGATGTTTAATAAATTACTTTACCAAATTAACTTTATGATATATTTTTTTAACCTTTTAATTGTTTTTTAAATATTTAATGATATAAATAAAACAAAGTGAATTAAATTCAATAACCTTGATAAGTTTTATTCATTGATAATATATATATATATATATATATATATATATATTTGTTATACATTTTGTATAAGATGAATTCATTAGAATACTATAATTACAAGTTAATAATTGATTATATAAAAATGAAAAATAATAATATAAAATAATAACATGGAAATACAATATTATGTAGAATTAATATTGATGGCATTTAATTTTATAACATTAAGCAAATAAAAAAAAATGATATAATATATTATACTAAGCATCAAGGACAATTATATTTAATACAAGATTCTTATGATTGACATATTAATAATTATATAAAAAATTATTAAGAAGATATATCTTTTAATAATTACTTTTCACATTTCAAATTTCAAAATGAAAACGAGAAAGATATTAATAATTTTCAATTATCTAAGAGTTTTATGAGTATTAAGATGATATTTATGATATATAATATAATTGTAATGATTGTTTTATCTTAATTAATAAACAATTTATCAAATATATATATTTTTTGTATATTTTTATCAATAACAGTTTATTTATTATCGTTATTGCTTATTATAAATTAAATTGATTAAGAGAAATATAATATCTATTCAATATTTTTTTAATTTTTTTAATCAATTTGATAATTAATTGTTTAAATAAGCTAATGCTAAAATTTCAACAAAAATTTTTATTTTTTAAAATAAATTTTCATCATTTTTGGTAATTTTTATCGATATTCGATATTTTTTTATATTTGCATGGAAATTTTTATATTTGGAATCTTCGGTATTTCCACTGATACTGAAATTTTAAATTTATTTATAATTTAATGATAAAAATTTAATAATTGGTGTCATTTGTGAAGGTGTTCAATTTTATTTTTTTGTTTTTATTTTTTCTTATAAATTTATGTACTTTGCTTACTTTTAGACATATTAATTAACTAGAAATGTAAAGGAAAGAGAAAAAAAATTAAAAAATAACACAATTTTATGTTTGCATCGTTTTTTGTTTTTTTTTTTTTTTTTTTGGGTTTACTTTTATTGTTACTAGATATTTCTAACTACCATAAACTAATATTAACAAACAATTGAAATAAATAAACTGCACACAATTTAGATGTAAAAAAAAATTAAAAATTAAACAAGCCAACAAGCAACCCTTAACTATTCAATTTTTTTTAGACTTTTATCTTGAATCAAGCTTAGTTGAGCTAAGTTCTAGTTTTTTATGTATGAGTCGAGCCAATCCAAACTCAAACTTTTTATTAACAAGTCGAGCCAACTTTTGAGCAATAAATTTCAAATTTTAATTAGCTTTAGCTGAGCTTGGTCATTCCAAGACTAGGTGAGCCAAGCTTAACAATCATAATATTCGACTCATTTATGAAAGGATTTATACAAAACTTAGATGCTTTATGAATTATCTAAGTAATTCATTCACAAAAATAGTATATATATATATATATATATAGACAATTACATGGGTAATAGATCGTATACGCAAACTCAACCTAAGCACCAATAGGAGTTATATAGCCTAATAGAGTAATCAACTGATATGGTAATAACTCGGACTACAAGTATGAATATTTCATACTACATCAAATTTACATTGTCATCAAGATAAAGCAAGGGAATTATCTTAGGTGAAGTGGCAGTCATTCTTATGCATGGAACAACATCCAATAAAGATACATTTTTCAAAATGGTATGAGAATTTTTTGTTATTGTATGGGTGTATGAATGGATAGCGTTCACACCTAAAACTATTTAAAAATTTAAAATCAAAATCTTTCAGGAAAATTTTTTGAAAAGGAGATTTCAATCAAAAAATTTTTGTTGGTAATCAATTAATTATGAATGCAACTATTGCACAAGTATTTCACCAAAATTTTAGTAGTAGAGAGCTGTGAGCAAGTTAGATATGTTTCGATCACATTACAATGTTTTCTCTCAATTTTTCCCCAACCCAATCTGACTGAAAACATTTTACTTTCTTGAAATTGATTCTCAATCATTAATTTAAATTTTAAAAATATTTGATTGACATTTTATTTTAGTCTCATTGGGTATATCCACACAAACTTAGAGTAGTCATCCTTGAAAAGAAAATAGTATCTATCCTTTATTGGATAGAACATGTGCAAGTTTCTAAACATATGAATGTATAAGATCAAGAGGAGAATGAGATTTAGTGTAAGATGGAGGAGCAAAAATTTTATGACCTTTACCTAATTGACAAGGTTCACAAAAATTATTCTCTAATTTAATAAAGAAAATTTATTACATTGCATGGAAATAGAATTTAAAACCGAAAAAGAAAGATGTCCTAGTCTAAGATGCCAAAGTTGATTTGTAGAACTAAATTAAACAATTGAAAAGACTCATTACTAATGCTAAACACTTTGGGACACATTGCATGAGTGAGGTAGGAAGCAGCTTGAACAATTGGCAAGTGCACCTTGTACAATCCATTTTCAAGTTTTTCTTTGAGTATTAACTTTCTCATATCATTGTCCTTCACAAAAATAAAATTTTTATTTTTGTCAAATTTAACAGTGGCACTATTGTCAATCTTAACAAGTTTTTTTTTAATGGATAAAACATGTAACAGGTTTTTCAAAACAAGTTTACCAGTGGGTGAGTTAACAAGAGAGTAACCAATATTTTTAATGATTAAAACTTCACCATTACCAATTACTAATTTTTCACCTCTATTTTATGCACTTTTCTTGTGAATATTAAATTGTTCTCCAGTGACATAATTGATGGGTCCACTATCCAAGAATCACTTAGGATTTGCAACTAGATCAAGAGAGGCATAGTAAATCTAATTGTTGTTGTTGTTGGGCATTGAAGGTGATCTTGTATAATTTTTATCAAACCGAAAATAACAATCCTTAACAACATGTCCAGGTATGTGACAAAGCTGGCAATACACCGTTTTTGGTTCATCGCGAGAACGTCCACTACCTTTACCTTCTAAATGCACCTCTATCCGAACCATCAGTCATGATTCTCATTACTTTTTGAATGATTTGGCTTATCTGCAATATGAGCTTAACGCATTGCCATGGAGATTGCATATTGAATCCTCATGTCTTAGCTAAGTAGGAGGACTTGAACTTCTTCAACATTTAGAAAAATCTAATGAGAATTTATATTAGCAAATGTGACATCATATTTAAAGGGGATACTTTGTAAAATCTACATGATAAAATCTTCATCAGAAACAGGATTCCCTACTAGTGCCAATTTGTTTGCAATTTCTTTTATCTTTGAAAAATAGCACTCATTGATAAGGCCTCCTTCTTTGTTGACTGAAGCTACAATTTAAGTTGCATTAGTTTAGCCCTATATTGACTACCAAAAAGCTTAGCAAGCGATGTCCATAATTGGAAGAACGTTTGAGGTATAAAGAGAGACATCTGAACATTTTGAGAAATAGTTGAGAGGATCCAACCAAGTAAAGCTAGGTCTAGTTGGCACTATCAATAATAGTCAGGATTCAAACTCCATTGGATGGTAACGGTGCTTCTCGATTCAACAAGAGTTAACTTTTGATCTCCTTTGGTGGTAGTAATATGTTGCCATTAATGAAACTTGAAGTTGCTTTCTATGATAATTGTATAGATCTATGAGATCCATATGTGTGATTATCAAATTCTAGTTTGTAGGGAAAACTATAAGTTCGTAAACTCACTTGGCTAAGTTCAGGGATTGCAAAAGTTGATGTAGCAATGGCCATGACTTTTGTTAATGATAACTCTGATACCATAAAAGGGTTTATACATGATTGAGATGTTTAATGAACTCTGTATTTCATTCATAGAGCAGTATATATATACAATTACATGAATAATAGATCGTAATGCAAACCTAACCCTATCACTAATAGAAGCTATATAGCATGGTAAGGTAACAAACTAATAGGGTTATAACTAGGAATATTTGATACTATAATCAATTTACATCGGATTTATGTCAACTAAGTAATTATTATGAGGTGAAGTGGCACTCATCCTAACATTTTACACCCTTAGTTTATTTATTTATTTATTTTTACATGAAGTGGAGGAGTATAATGGATATTATATTAAATCTATTAAGTAATTTTCTTATAGGGTTAAGATCTTAAGTAGTTGCCTTCAAACAAAAACTTTTAGCATTACAAGACCAATCATGGATGCAAATATTCATGATATTATCAATATTTTCATATTTTTTCATGTTTGATACTGATAACAAGGGGTAAAATATATTCGTCGACATGTTCGACATTGATAAAGAATAAATTTTATCTATCACTAATATCAATGGAAATATTGAATTTTGTCACTAATTGTCGATGGTATCGATAATTATGGACAAAAATTGAACAAAATAAAAATAAAAATTTATAGTTTATAAAAATAATTTTCATATTTGTAGTTTTTCTCCACTTTTAACAAAAATAAAAATTAATCACCATAATTCAGAATTTATGTATTGTAAATAATATTTATTACATTTCTCAAAATTCAATATCATATATGTACTAATAAGAGCTATATTTACTTATATATATATACATTACATATATAATATTTTTTCAAAATGTTTATCGACATCGACATATCTATTAATATTTTTATAAAATTGTAACTTCGATATTTTTGCCGATATCAAATCTTTTAAGCCGGCTAAACTAAACCCTTTAAGGCATGACATTTTTAAAATAATAATAAAAAAAATCATATTTTGCTAAAATCATATTCAAAGAATACGAAGCTTTTTTTATTTTTTTTATTTTTTTGGTTTAGAATAAACGTGGACAATTCTCGAGCAAGCTATTCTATTTCTTAAAAACAATAAAATCAATGAAAACGCCCACATAATCAATCTAATCCAAAAACAAAGAGCCATTTGGATTTATTTGTCAAATTGGTTGCTTCAGCAAACTAGTAATCATAGTCTTTGATAGAAACTTGTTCCAAATTGAAATGACCATCAAATTATCACCTATATAGATATATATACATATAAAACCAAATTAGTCAATATTCAATAAAAACGAAAAATTTATCAGATTAGACCCCACATAAAATTAATTAAGTGTAGGGTATATACACCTGCATATATACGTGACCCATTTGATGAATATTGTAAATATTGCTGACCATATATATTTATATATAAAACAATCTCAACCTTTTCTAGGCATATGCAATTTATATTCTTTCATGTGTCTCTTGCTCTGCGTTAAAACTCTCTCCCTCTAATTTTCCTTTTGTCTCCAACTATTAACTCCGTCTTCTATTTCTTTCGCTTTCTCATCTCTCCCTTTCTCTTCCACCCCACAAAACCCCATTTCTTTAATTTCTCTCTCTCTCTCTCTCTTTCTCGCTCTCCAAACAATGAAGAACTCTCACTCTTCAACCTCGAGTTCAGCTTGTACTCACCGGTTATCGCCATTCATAGTAGCGGTTCTACTCCTCTTCCACCTTGGTCTCGCTTTACCAACCAGCGTCTCTGACCAAAGATTGACGTCATCTTCAAGAAACCGCCTTGACGACCCTCGACTTCATCCTTGTGATTCCCTTCATCACGAAAAGTCACGCTCTTTATGTACTCGGTTCCAAAGATTGCATCAGAACCGTCACCGATCCGTTTCCTTCCCTCCACCACCACCGTCATCAGCGGAGCTCCATGAGATTGATCCAAGATATGGCGTGGAAAAGCGACTTGTTCCTTCTGGTCCGAACCCTCTTCACAACTGAAAAAATATCAGGAAGAAAACAAAAAAGACAAAAAAGAAAAAGAAGACGAAGAAGAAAGAAAGTAACCCATTTCATTGTCATTGTCAAATACCAGAGTTTATTTCACAAGGGAAAAAAAAGAAGAAAAGTTTCTAAACATTTATTTTATATATATATATATATGGTTCTTTAATTATCTCATTTTTCTTGCTATATTATACGGTTACAATCTTGCTTGTTTCTTGGGAAACTTACTGCTATACTACTTGAAGGGAATTTTGATGGTGCAGAAGAAGAACTTAAGCAGCAGAAACAAGCTATCAGAGGCAGAGAGTTTTATTTGTTTGTATTTTGTTTGGTGTTATTATTTTTAATGGATGTTGCTATTTCCATGCTTGTTTTTTATCCTTTTAGTGCTCTGTGTTTTGTGTATATTTTTGTGATTGATGGGTCTCTCTCTGATGAGTAACGAGATCAGCGGTAGAGAAATTTTGTTGGGAATATTGGCAAAAACAAGCATGGAAATGGACTACTCCTGGTTTTGGTTTTTAATTTTGGCTTTTTTTTTTTTTTTTTTTTTTTTGGGGGGGGGGGCAATTTTCTTTTTATATTTAATATTTTTTAAGTGTACTTTGATTATATACAGTTCAAAATTATGGTAAAGGCGGAGTTCAAAAGAAACCCATGAACTTCATTAAATTTGGGAGGTTGAGTGGAGCTGTTAAAGAGTCATGGTACTACTCCAATAGTCCAATCCATTGGGTTTAACCTTTTCTTTCTTTTTTTTAGGTAAAAAATTGACTTTTTTCCTAGTGCCATTTTGGTTTGCATTAAATAACTTCATGTGTATAGTTTATGTTCAAACTTGAATAATATCTCCTCACCAAAAAAATAAAAAAAATAAAAAAGCTTGAATAATCTCTCTATCAAATCAATAATCTTCTATTTACTCTTTTTGTGTGAATATTTGTATGAAAAGGGCAGAAAAGAAAAAGGAAAAGTGGGAAAAAAAAAATTTGTCTGATGTAAATTCTTGGGTTGTATATCATTTACACAATATTTCAAGCGAAACAAATTAATTAGATATGCTACGTTTTAGGATCTTGTTATCAATATTCGGAGTGGGTTCTCCGATTAATTAAATTAATTAACTTAATTTGTTGGGATTGAGAGATAGAAACCAAAAAAAAAACACTAAGGAGCATCAAATTGGACGATAATTAGAAACCGTATTGTTAGCAACTAACTAAGCCAACATATAGGTGCGACAATTCAATTCAGTTCTTTCCATTATTGGGTGGAAAAAGGTGTAAGAAGATAAAAGAAACTGCATAATAAGTATGAAAGCTGGTTCATTAATTAATAAATCATTTTTGGACAAAATTAATTAATATACGGTTGAAGATCTAAAATGAGATAGGAATTAAAACTTTTAAAAGGGTATTTAATAATAAAAATAATAATTTTCGAAAGAATAAAATAAAATAACAATAATAATTCACTTAGCATATTTCAATTTATTCCTTTCATGGGTTTTTACACACAAAACCACCAACCATGTCTATTTCGTCATAATTATTATGGTCCTATATGTTTAATAAAAAAAAAAAATTCTTGTAACTTTTTTTTATTTGATCAATTTCAAAATGCAGGATTCAATTAAAATTTTTTTGATTTAATTTGTAAAATTTTGAAAAATAGTAACCTTTTTTTCCCTTTGGACAGAGGATAATAATGACCTTCAAAATACGAAATTTTTAGCCACCGTAGCTATTTCAAAGAGAATTTCAAAATCTACTCAGAAAAATAATAATAATAATAATTATAAATATCCATATGGCAAAATAGGAGATATAAAAACGAAAATCACGGGGCCAAATTCCTAGTTAAAACTGAAGTCGTGAAGAGTAACAAGAAGCAAAGCTAGAAATGGCGCTATGTTTTCTGTTGTTTATTTTCTGTTTGATTCTCACGATTCTTATCTTTCTACACACCAAAACTCTCAAATGTGAAGCTTCAGGCTTCCTTCATCGAAGTTTTTTACTTGGGTTTTCTTATTTTCCTCTCTTTCTGAAGTAAAGATTTTCGTTTATTTTGGTAGTGAAAGAATTAAACAAGATAAGGGCTTTAACCAATTTCAACCCCAACCCCATTTCTTCAATTTCTCATCCTTCATTGATGGTTGAGTATTTGGAAAGTGTGCTTGAATTGGGTTTACTTTGTTTGCGTTCAGGTACATTTGTGCAAGGTTGATTATGGGGCATTTTACCATCATCCAATCTACTGAACCACTCTAGGCTGTAAGGCTCCTTCTATGCCATCCTCCGGTTTTTTCTTGTTTATTTGCTGTATAATTATATTTGAGCTTCATTATTTGCTTTCAAGGTTAAATTGTCACTATCACTGCCCATATTTTGCTGCAATACTATGTATATAGTCAGCATCTGTATTTTTTTTTTTTTTTGGGTATTTTCTGTTTTTTGTGGTTTTTTTTTTCTTTTTTTCTTTTTTTCTTTTAATCTGTATATAGGGACTATTCTTTGCTAACTAAATTCTGTTCTTTTGTCCAATTCTTCAAGTTAGCAGGCACATATCGGTTTCTAATAAACTGCTAGTATATGCTATACTTTGATGCTGTAAATCTAATCCTATATGCGTTTGTTAAGTAAAATGAACAAGTAAACACATTCCCATGGTGAATAATTATAGCATTTTTAATGAAATTGCTTTATTTAACAGTAGGATGACAGCTATATTTAACAATAGGATAATTGTCTTAAAATTAGAAAAAAAAATTAAAAAAAAAAAAAAACAAAAAACAAAAAGAAGAGTTAAAGTTTTGATGTTATCGTAACAGATTGCTTGTTATTTGAACAACCATGTAGTATATAATGTTCTCAAAATGTTTTCTTTTTCACAAAATTAAAGCTTTGTGAGAGAATGGAGTTGAGAGTAGTATTTTGTTGCTTCCTTGTACCATGTTTTTCACTTTGTTTTGCTGATAATATAGAAATTACAATTAGAGGAGAAACCTCAATAGCCGAAACAGATGACAATTTTATATGTGCAACCTTGGACTGGTGGCCTAATGAGAAATGCGACTACAATGATTGTTCATGGATTGAATCTGGCATTCTCAATATGGTACAACTATTATTATTATTATTATTATTATTATTATTATTATTATTATTATTATTGTTATCTTTATCTTTTTCTCCCTTTAACTTCTGTGTGTTGCGCTAACTTTTGTGGGAATTTTCAATATTTCACAGGATTTGAAAAACAAGGTTTTGTCAAATGCTATCAAGGGTAAGTTTTTAAACAAGTTATGGTTTTCAAAGTAAAAATGAATAATTGTCAATTTACTCAATTTGGAAGTTTCTTATTCACATTATCTCTGTTTGATCTTCCATAGTCTGTTTCGTTAATACTATCATCGCCACATAATAAATAAATATATTTGGAATACTATAAAATAATTGATGAGTTAAAAGCTTGTAGCTTCCCTAAGTTTGTGTTTTTGTCCTTGTCTGTTTTTAACTTTTTATTTCCTTAGTTTGTATTTTTGTCTTTGTCTGTTTTTACTTTTTGTTTCCTTTCAATTTGCGATCTTCAAAAGTGCTGTGCTAACTTCTTACTATTGGTTAAAAAAAAATAAAAAAACTCAGCATTCAATTCTCTTAGGATCAGAGTTGGAGGTTCATTGGAAGATCAGGTAGTGTACGGTGTTGGAAATGCAGCTCAAGAAGATTGCCCTGAGTTCACAAAAACCAGTGGTCTATTTGGATTCAGCAATGGTTGCCTTCCCCAGAAGAGATGGGATGAGCTCAATCACTTATTTAACGAAACAGGGTAAGTATGTTTACCAACTCTTTTCCATATTTAAAAATACGAGTAAGAAGCCAGTAAATAATTTATCTTTTATGACAGAGCAAAGATGACCTTCGGGTTGAATGCCCTCTATGGAAGGAAACAATCCCAAGAAGACAAAGTGCTTTGGGTAGGTAAATGGAACCCTCAAAATGCCCGTGAGCTTATGGAGTACACTATATCAAAAGGATACATGATTGACTCCTACGAACTTGGTAAATATGGCTGCCATGTTGAATTATGAAGCTTTCTCATTGAGCCATGCACATATTGCAATTACATATCAATTACTTTTTGTCAGGAAATGAACTATGTGGGTCTGGAATCTCGGCAAGGGTGGAAAGTGAACAATATGGGAAGGATATGATTGAGCTGAAGAATCTAGTGAAAGAATTGTACCCTGATACCTCTAGAAGACCAAAGGTGTTAGGTCCTGGTGGTTTTTATGATGAAAAATGGTTTAATACCTTCCTACAGGTCTCGGGGCCAGATGTGGTTGATGGTTTGACACATCACATCTACAATCTTGGTGCAGGTATGTTTGCACTCTGCTGCACTTTAATGAACCTAAACCACCAAATGTTATTGTGGTACTGCCGTGCAATATGAAATTGATTCTTTGGGTGCTGAACAAAATCATGGTTATAGGTGTTGACCGCAATCTTATCAATAATATTCAAGATCCATACTATCTGAACCAGATTGCACAGACATATGCTGATGTCTCCAGGTCCATCAAGGACTTTGGACCATGGGCAGGCGCATGGGTTGGGGAATCAGGTGGAGCTTATAATAGCGGTGGCAAAAATGTTTCACATACCTTTGTTGATGGTTTCTGGTTAGTATCCCTCCTACACATATTTTTTAACAACGAAACTTGTATGGAGACTAACTTGAAGGAGAGAGAAATACAGGTATTTGGACCAACTTGGCATGACATCAACCTTCAACCATAAGGTTTTCTGCAGACAAACTTTAGTTGGAGGGAACTATGGTCTTCTTAGTAAAGAAACATTTATCCCCAATCCAGATTATTATGGGTTAGAATCTCAATCTTAAGTTCATGAAGATACTCCAAAATTATTTATTCAGCTTATCATCCTTATTGATTGTTTCCAACTGCTTTCATGCTTTCCTACCAGTGCACTTCTGTGGCATCGCTTAATGGGAAAGAAAGTGCTGTCTACTAAACACGAAGGCTCTCCATATTTACGAGCTTATTCTCATTGTTCAAGAAATCATGTGAGAAAAATGCATCATAACTTGAAATTGAACTCTACTTTTCTTGTTGGTCTATAAATAGGATATGAATTTCATTGTTTGAAAACTTGTTAACCAATTCAAATCTCTGTTTTCCAGCCTGGAGTTACCCTACTTTTGATTAACATGTCAAATTCTACATATTTTGACGTCTCTGTTGAGAACGATTTCAATCTGTATCCAGAGCAAGTTGCAAGGTCAATACAAAGAGAAGAATACCATTTGACTCCAAAGGATGGTGATATTCTAAGTGACGTGGTTGTACTGAATGGAACACCTCTGAAGCTGACTGATTCACTGGGCATCCCTAATTTGGAGCCTGTTCTTGTGGATGGTTCATCCTCAATAAGGGTTGTGCCTGATTCTTTTGTATTTGTGGTTCTTAAGGATTTTAAGGCTGCTACATGTGCTTAGAGATCCTTATTTCTTTGGTTTATTTGTATCTGTATATATCCAAGAACAAATGCCATACGTGCTGTTGTAAAAGAATTCAATTAAATTTAATGAAACTTGCAAGCACTCAAATTTACTGTTAATTGGACCTGTCATTAATTTTCTGCTAAATTATTAAACTAATATGGCTAAGCACTCGGTAACTAAGAATTGCTCACAGAAAAACCCACAAATCTGATTGGATAGGAACTAAGAATTATTGGACGTCTTGAGACTTTGCCGTCTTCAAGCCTTTTGTTTAGAATTAAATTTCTTCTAATGTATAAAATAGCAGGCAGGTATTACTAAAAAAGATAATTAAAAATAAAATAAATAAATAACAAACCATAAGAGGACAACAGAGCCATTTGAAAGAGGATAAACAGTTAATGCGTTTACTTATTGATTGTTATAAAACACAGTCTGAGCTGATAAACTAAAAACAAATCCAATGTACACAAAATTAATAAACACATTCAACCAAAACCATTGAATGTGTAGTGGGTCAAAAAATTAAAACTTTTTGGGTTGTGGTAAACACTTTAACAACAGTTGAATACTATGCTATTGTAGCACTGGAAATTGGAGCTTGAATGGTAGCCTGATACAGCAGCGCCTTAAGTTGATCTTTGGCTGCTTTTGTTCGTTCAAATCTTGAATGCCGCGATCAAGAAGGCCGAGTTGCTGCTGTGACTTGGAGATCACGTCCATAAAGCGGGACTTCAACATGGAAACCCTAGTGGCCTTTCTTGGTGATAGTTGTGTCGATGATGTTTGATCGCTGCTGCCATGGATGATTTGACCACCGAAAGACTTGGGCTCGTTGGTTGTATGATCGATGATGACCTCCTCATCATCACGCTTGAGAAACAAGCCCAGCCCATTTAATGGGTTTCGACCGAATACATGATAGTAAGGAGAAGCGCGACACATATTCCTGATTTCCATCTCGATTTGAAGATTGTCTTCGAGCACCACGCTTTTTTCTAGTTGGTCCAAAGCCATGCGAAAGGCTTCCCTCTCTCTTTTTCGCCTCAACTCGATCTCTTCGCAGCTTTCAAACTCAATGATTCTTTCCAGTCGAAGTAGAGCAGCGCGTGAAGCTTCTCTTTCTTTTTCTCGGCTCCTCTTCAACTCCATCGTTTCCCAGATCATGGGTTGTGTGATCACAAGGGATTGCTGCTGTTAATGGCGGAATGAATGCAAAACAGAGAGAGAATAAGATTACAATTCGAAAACAGAGAGAGTGTGAGAGAAAGAGAAAAAAAGAGGGTGAAGGAGTAGCAGTTAATGTTATAGCAATGGCGGTGGATATGGTAATTATTGGAACCGCGTAAAGGAAGAAGAAGAAAATTGGAAAGTAGAGAAGGGCAGAGCAGAGAGAGAAAGAGAGTGAAGTGGGTAGGAAAGTAACATATATGACCGTTGGGTTTGAAAGGCGGTGGAATGGGTATATCCAATAAGAATCATGGGTTGTTGGTTTTGACTGAGTCAGCATGAGGAGGCCAAAAAGTTATGTTGCTTTACTTGAATGGTAATTTTACAAAATTTGAAGCCAAACATAGCGTAATTGTAAAAATGTAGCAAAATTAAAAATAAATAAAGTAAAATAAACAAATATTAAGAAATTAATTCGAGAAAAAAAGGGTTTTGTTTTTCGTTTGTTCTTTTGTTATTGCTCAACTCTGGTGCTGAAAGAAAATGTAATTGCGAGAAAAAATTAGAGAATTATGTAGTTAAGAAAGTGATTTGAGCTTCATAGCTATGTATAAGAAAATGATTGGGTTCGAATAACAAAAATTCAGTCAACTAACTGGTACAAAATTGCAGATGATTTAAGGAACAAGGTTTGTTTAATTACCAAACAATGAACTCCACAACCCTGTGTCAAATCTAATGGAAAACCATATGTGCCCCACAAAACAAATGGATCATGCAGTCAAAATTGGAAGGGAGTTACATTATACACAATCGCAGGTAAAATCATCAAGGTGATCCCAAAATAATACAGACTTCATCATTTAAACAATAACTCTATATTTTCTTTTTATATTTTCCATTCACTCAGTGAAGAAAATATATCTCCTTTAATTGCTTACTTGTTTCATCCGATTTTTGAGATTGGTGAGGCATGGTGAACAAGCATTCAACGTAAAGTTCAAAATTTCCAAGGTGAATTCAAACAGTTATATTTGTTGGACAGGAAGACTTTTGAGGTTTCTTCAAGTCCAAGCAACATGTAAAGTAAAAGTGGTTATCATGAAACTAGAAGTAAACACTTCCATGATCTATACGTTAAAATAATCATGGAAAGTTAGTGATTATCTTAACACCTAGTAGCACAGAAGAGTTCCTTGAAAGTCAACAACCTATAATTGTCCCGGTGGATGGTGCAACAGCATGTACATAGACCATCACAATCAGATTGATTTTGCACTTTCTTTTAGGTTTTTCTCCTAATATAAGAGAGAAATAAATGGATCTGAAAATTACCACACCACATAAACGTGAGATACACAGGAAATTCTTACCATCCGAAAACAGTAGCACCAGGCCTTCAGCAATCTATTTTGTAAGCTTGATTAGATCTTCTATAAATTTTCTTAACAATCTTCGTTTATGATTTTTCTATTAAAAAGAAAAAAAGACAATGGTTGAATGGAAGAAAGGTAGTAGCTGTAGTAGTAAAGAATCAACGGAAACAAATCCAATGAAAACATTTTGTTTAGCCATAGCTGCAATCCCAGGAAGCTGAAGGAAATCTTATTTTCTTGATATCAGCTTTCCTGGCAGCTGGAATTTGTGGGGATTCCATACTAATTTTCCGTATAAACTAAACAAATACATATGTCTAGTGCCTGTAAAACATTATCCTAAACTCTATTAGTTGAGGCAAAAATGGGAAAGGACTAGCTTTACTAGTAAGCTTCATTCAGTTCCTGCTCTAGTAAGTATGCCAATTTCATTGCTTTAAAGGCAATAACAGTAGGATTCCTTTAAAAATTCCCTCTTCTGATAAAGGGTAAACTACTTCATATCTATTTGATCTAATAGAAGACAGAGAGACCATGACTAGCTAAGCTTGATATTTGTATGTCTTGAGGTTCTGGTGCGCCAGGAATTGTTTTTTGTCACTCTTTATCCATCAAATCCACTAGTTCTTTTGTAATATTTAACACAGACGAGTACACATATATTTATATGGTTAACATTGATTGTTGATATATTGGCCGGGTGTGAGGGATATATGTGAGATTGTTCCCGCTCGTGATTGAAAAAAAAAAAAAAAAGGAAGAAAAACCGATGAAGAGGATGGCTTTTTTATGCGACACTGCTCATGATTACTTATTCCAAATGAAGCTATTTGTCCCAGTTTATTCATAATTTATTTTAAATATGTAATGTTTTGTTGAAGTAGATTACAATATTAATTACTTGTGCAAATCAATGGAGTTTCATTAATATACATATATTTATACACATTTATATATAGTACTTTGGAAGTTTACATGAAAGCATGGAGATTCTATTTTAGACGTTTGGTCAGACCAAGAAAGTAGTATTGGGAATTCCATCAACAGCAAAGAAGCAGTTAAAACAAGCAAAGCCAAAGTAAGAATGATGCCCTGTTAAGAATTTTTGTTGAAATAAAATGATACCTTCTAATAATACTATAGGCATCAAATCGAACTTTTATATAGCAAGAAATTTTTTGAAATAAGATTTGTCGAGAATTGAATTATAATTTTTAAATCAACAGATATAATAATTAAGTGACTATTTATTGTAAACTACCATTTTTACTAATATATTCTTTTAAAGATGTTTTTGTAAGAAATATCTTTTTAAATAAAGAACGTGAATTAGACATAAAAACAATAATTAAATATTCATCCAAAAATTAATTAATTAATTAATTAATTAATTATATATTTTTCTTTTTTTTAATACTTATTTTTTTTGTCTTAATTTAAAAAATAAAAAAAAAGTACATTTACCAAAAAATAAGAAACAGAAAAATAGAAGTAGATACCTCACTCTTTTTCTTTTTTGTGTAAATACTCTTATGTTTTTTTCTTTTTGGTCTGACAAGTAGATTTACATTAATCATCTTTAGTTACACTAGAAATCTAAATAAATTATACAGTCTAAACCTTTAAACTTATTTTAAATTTATTAGTGGACAATAAAATATATATATATATATATATATATATCTTTGTCTTTTGCTTATCATTAATTTTTTTTTTATTTTAAAAAAGGGAAAAAGAATGTTTCAAAACGGTGTCGCTTCTTCCAAACCGCACTTACCACTCTCCCCATTTCCCAATTTCCTTGGGTCGTCTTCATAAGCCCTAACCTACCTCCGTCTCACAGAGACGTCTAAATTAGGGCTTGGCAACGGTGATTTGAATTTTTCCTCTAATTTGTTCTTATTCAATACTCTCCCAATATATTCATTGTATTCTCCATCTATGTTTCACTGAAAAAACAAAAGCTTCAAAATTCTATCAGATTTTCTTCTATGAGCTTGAGGCTATTGAACAGTCCCAAATCCCAGTTCCCAATTTCCCTTGGTCCCCTCCATAAACCCCAGAGACCTAACTCCGTCTCGCAGAGACCCACGCCTATAATCTGTTCAACTCGCTTGACTTAATTGTAACGCTGATTTCACTTTCCAGCTTTTCAGGTATATTCGTATTCTTCATTTATGTTTTCTGACAAAGCTTCAGAATTTACCATATTTCCCATTAATTTTCACTCCCAAATTCATCCAAAGTCAGCAAAAAATTTTATGGGTTTTAGTTTTTAATTTTCAGCAATTTTTTTTTTTTTTTTTTTTTTTTTTTTTGGGTGGGGCAGATGGCATTGGTTGTGATTTGTGGGCAACCATGCAGTGGGAAATCAAAAGCGGCTTTCTGCTTAGCCGAGGCTCTTAAAGAATCAGAATCGAAGCAAACTGTTAAAATCATCGACGAGACTTCCTTTCATCTTGATCGAAACCAGAACTATGCTAATATGCCGGCGGAGAAGAACTTGCGTGGTGTTTTGAGATCGGAGGTGGATCGATCTTTGTCCAAAGACAACATCGTAATAGTCGATGCCTTGAACAGCATAAAAGGTTACAGGTACGAGCTATGGTGTTTGGCTCGTGCCGCGGGAATCCGATACTGCGTTTTGTTTTGTGATGTTGAAGAAACCCATTGTAGGAAATGGAACGAAGAACGCAGAGAGAAAGGTGAAGCTGCTTATGCAGACAACATATTTGATGATTTGTTGAGGAGGTTTGAGAGACCCGATAGAAGAAACCGATGGGACTCTCCACTGTTTGAGATTTTTCCTCAAAGAGATGGGATTGAGAAATCTTCTACTGCTATATCCGATGCTGTTTCGTATTTGACAAAGAAGGTGGATTCGAAATCAAGGGATGTTAAGATTCTTCAGCCTACCATTGCAACACAGAGTGTGAGGTTTTCTGAGGCCAATTCTCTGTATGAACTGGACAGAGCAACGCAGGAGGTGATGAATGCTTTGGTTGAGGCACAGTCTCAGGCACTTGGTGGTCCTCTAAATGGTGTTTCTCTTGGTCAAGGTTTGCCAATTCTCAACCTTTCGAGGTCCGTTGGGCTTCCTGAGCTTCGTAGGCTGCGGAGAACTTTCATAAAGTTAACAGGGCAAACCAGTTTGAGTGGCCCTCCACCACCTTCGGATGCAGAAAGTGCAAAGAGGATGTTTGTGGATTACTTGAACAGGGAATTGGAAACCCATTGAAGGAGACAACTGATGGATGAAAATGGTGTAAGAAAAGTTTTCTTTTAGTAAGATTTGGTGAGTTGAGATTTGTCATCTGGGTTTAGTTAAACTAAGATTCTTTGTACCAATAAATTTTTTTTTATTATTATGTGGGAAAAATTGTTGAGTTTTTTTACCAATAGATTCAAGAAAAACTCTCTTTTCAAATGACTCGCCCATCAAAAGGTTGTGTTGGTATTTTTTCCCTTCCCCCCCCCCCCCGGTTGGATTTCTTTCCCAACCTCAAAGTTCTCTATCTTGAATGGTGGTGAAAATCTAGAATCTCTCATGGTCTCAAATGGGCTGCCATGTCACAACCTGACACCTCGATCTACTCTCGCCACAACTTCATATCTTTCCCCATATTATATATATATATATATATTGGTATTCCCAATTTTTTTTTTCCTCATATACTAATATGGTGACCCTTTTTTTTTTTTTTTTTTTTTTTGGCTTGAAATGGTGACCGGTTAGTTATATAATTAATATATATATATATATATCTAATTTACATCCATACATTAAAATGTACGAAAATGTTCGCACGGTATCATAAAATTTTCGTTATATATATAAATATAAATTTATATATACAGTCTGTTTATGATGCGGACGGTTTTCATACAAATCACAATATTGGTGATAGTTTTTTATAATATTAGTGACGGTTTTTTAAAAAATCGTCGTTAATACTATGAAAATTTTTTATTATATATATATATATATATATATATATTTATATATATACTGTTAATTTTCTAAGCTCAAAAGGTTGACAATAATATTAATTCCTATAGGCTGAAAAGCTTTTAAGATTAAGCCATATTAGAAGCTGTGGCAATTTTATTTTCTTTCAGTCCAATTGTTTGCTCATGTCTTAGTAAAATTATATGAATGTTTAGTGGCTGTGGACTTCTGTGTAATTCTTACAACTAATTGTTTCTGTACTCTTTTTGGTCCTTGGTTTTCCTGTTTGCTCTTTATCATTCTGAAGTAGTCTATGCTTTTCCTGGCTATTCGGAATTGAATTCCCATACCAGTTGACTTTAAGATTCTTAACTCTGGGTTGCTGTAAATACTATTATTCAAGATGAGAAGGAATTCCTGAACCACATGATAAAGTCAACTAACAGGAAGTGCCTGACACCTACATAAGTTCTACTCTGTTATCATTGAACCATAGCTTTATCTATTCAAAATTTGATATGATTAATTCTTCAAAGGTTAAGAGCAACATTTTCCCAAAATCTCTCTCTCAACAATATTTTCTTCAAAAACCATCCTTTTGTAGATGTTTGTACATTCAAAAATTGCAGATATCAACACTATAGAAATACTAAAATCATCCATTTTTATGGATGTTTGCACGTTAAAAAGTGATGGAAATCCGCATTATAAAAAAATTTATTATTTTATATATCTTAATTAATAAATAATTTTATTAAATTTATATATTTTTATATTTTTTAATTAATAATAATATTTGTATAACTATTAACGCTTATTATGAATATAGAAAATATAAATTCATTTAATATTTTAGAATTTTTATAGTTAATTTGATAATTAATTGATTAAATAAGCTAATCAATAAGTTTCAGTAAAAAAATTTATTTTTTAAATTCATTTTCATTATTTTTTATGAGTTTTTATTAATATTTAATAATGTTTTATATTTTAATGAATATTTCTATATTTTAAACTTTTGGTATTTTCATTAATAATGAAATTTTAAATCTTAGACCACAACCAACCATCTAAAATTTAAAATGTATTAGAGAAAAATTATCTATATGATTTGGAGAATATGGTGGATCCAAAAACTTCAAAGTGTGAGTAGGTATAGAGGAATTGGTTTGTGCTTGAGTAAGTATCGAGGAATTGATATGAAAGCAAGACGACAAAGTGCTAGAGTCTATGCACAACTAGAGAAGGGCTAGTCGCAATGGTAATGAATGGTCATTGGTTTTTCACTATGTTAACAAAGAAGTTCTCTTTAGGTTGCTTTTGCCATAGATGGTATGCAGCTTTGATCCACCCAAGATAGACCAAAAATTTCATCTCTTTCACGGCCCATCGAGATTTATGCATTCCAATATGTGATGCAACCGTTTGTATCACTGATGGATCAAGTTTTGTTGAACAGGTAACACCCAATTGTTAGGTACAACACAGACAATCAATAAATACAAATACAAATAATAAAATAATTTGAAATGCAAGAAACTTAAATCAACCCAAAAAAAAAAAAAAAAAGAAAAGAAAAGAAAAACATATACAAAGAAAGACTTATAAGACAAGTAATAGTGAATTGATAGACGAGAGTCATGCTCATAGGATTGTCCTAAAGATGAGCTCTTAAAAGAACCACTTTGGTGCTAATTCCCAAGTCTAAATTCCCATCCTAGTTCAACCATCTACGCCCATTTAGCTTATGCAACACCATCTATAAAGTCTTCTCCGAAATCTTGGTTGATCGTTTGAGACATCTCCTAGCCAAACTCATATCGCCTAACCAAACAACTTTCACTCTGGGATGATGGATTGGTGAGAATACCGTCATTGTCAACGAAATTTGCTACACTTTAAAGAAGAAGAAGGGATCCAATGGATTGATCGGTATTAAGTTTGATATGCATAAAGCTTACGATCGAGTGAATTGGGGAGTGCTCAATGAGATCTTGATTAGGTTTGGCTTTTCAACTCGAGTAACTGGTCTGCTGAACCAATGCTTCTCAAATGATTCTGCATCTCTCCTTCTCAATTGAAGTATATGCAGGTCGATCAAGATGGAAAGAGGACTCCATCAAGGTGATCCAATCTCTCCCTATCTTTACATCATTTTTGCTGAATTACTTTCTAGATTACTGCACATTTTGGAGCTAGAAGGCAAGTCCACGATATCAAACTTGGCTGCACAGGTCCCTCTATTTCACATCTGTTTTTCGCAGATGATATTTTGATATTTTGGAAGGCTAACCAAGCTGAAGTTCAGGAAGCATCCAAATGTACACAAAAATTTTGCAAATGGATTGGGCAAATGGTCAACTTCACTAAATTTGGTTGCTTTTTCTCTAAGAATGTTCCGCCAAATCTAAAAGCCAAACTCAAATGTATCCTTAATATTAAGAAGTTACCAAAAGATGATAAATACTTGGGGAACCCTCTCTTCGCTGGCAAAAGCAGAACAAAGGATTTTAAAAAATTACAACAACGAGTTTCCGCAAGGCTCCAGAGCTGGAAAGCCAATCTCCTGTCCTAGGCAGGAAGATATGTGTTAGTAAAGTCAGTTATCAATGTCATTCCTCTATACACACTATCTACGCATAAACCGCCCCTAAGTTGGTGTAGGAGCATTGACAAGCTAGCAAGAGATTTCCTATGGAAGGGTCTGGCCTGTCCTTCCTCTAAATTCACTTCAGTTTCATGGAAAAGAGTGTGCACTTCCAAGTTTTAGGGAAGTTTGCGAATTCGAAGACTGGAAGATGTTAACACCGCTTTGCTGTGCAAGCTAGGATGGGGCTTAGAAAGCAACCTAGAACTTTTTTGGGTGAAAGCACTCAAGGCCAAGTATTTTTCTCACTCTTCTTTCATGCACTCAAGAAGAAAAAACTGTCACTCCTGACAATGGAAAGGTATCTTGAGTGTTAAATCAGTCCTAGATAAAGACATATGCTTTAATGTGGGTAAAGGTAACAACATTAATTATTGGGAGGACCCGTGGATACCTAATAACTCAAGCTTTCTACCTTCCCTAAATCCAATGTTGAGTGATATCAGATTTGGGATGGTTGACTCTCTTCTGTTAGCCAACGGGAGTGGAATAGACCTTTGCTGGAGAGCTTGTTTGATCTTGCCTCTGTAAGAAACATCTTAAACATTTTATGGGCCAATAGCACGTTAGAAGACAATCTTTTATGGTTGGAGAGCCCATCAGGAAAATTCCAAGTGAGATCAATGTATAAATTCTTAGATCCAGTGCAAAGCGAGGCCCACACGTGGTGGAAATTTCTTTAGCATAGCAACATTCATGACAGGCTCAAGTTCTTTATTTGAAAGCTCTCGTCTCACGGACTACTAGTGAGATAAACTCTTTTAAGGAGAAATCAGAATTTGGATAATCCCAACTGCCCCTTTGGCTGTGAGTGTATCGAGACTGAAGTGCACCTATTCTTCCACTGTCATTTAGCAAGAGCTCTCTGGTTGGCTTCCCCATGGAGCGTAAAATGGGAAGATATCCACCCTGCAAGTCTGAAGTACTATTTAGAAAGCTTAATGGATCCGACCGGGATACTGCCAGTTCATCCATCTGATTGGAATGAATTTTTCCTTTTTGCAGCTCTTATCTTTGAGACAATTTGGAGGATTCGAAATAGATTTATCTTCGATAACTCAATGTGTTCTCTAGAGGATGAAGTAAGGGCTTTGTTTACCAGGTTTGAGGAGCATAAGCTGCTTGGGACCGTTCATCATCAATTAAATAATCCTAAACTGGTTGCTGATAGCGTTTGGTGTCCTCCTCCGGTAGGTGTTGTCAAAATAAATTGCGATGCTGCAGTTAAGAACGGATCTGCCAACATTGGAATTGTTGTAAGAAATCACCTGGGACGGGTTCTGAAGGTTAAAGTTTTTAAGGAAAATATTACTATTCCTGAAGCAGCAGATGCTCTAGCTATTCTCAAGGCAATGAAACTGGCGATTGTAGAAGGTCATCTTAACTTATGCTGCGAAAGTGATGCTAAAGCTGTTATACAAAGCCTTAATACAACAGATTCTTCATCTAGCCACTAGTTAGCCTCAGGTTTCATTAAGGAAAGTCTAGATTTATGTTCAAATCTCTCTGCCTGTTTTGCTTGGACCCCAAGAAACAATAACAAAGTAGCTCACTGTATAGCTTATTGGGGTATGTCTAATGGTTGATCAGGGGATGTGCCCCCTATTTATTTCACAGAATTTTTGTTGAGGAGATGAACAAGGAGAGTGGTTAACTCTCTCTTCCTACTCTTGGTCTGTTTTGTGTATTTTGCTTTTGTTTTGGTTAATATAATCCCCTTTTTTTCTTAGCCAAAAAAAAAAAAAAAAAAGATTGTCTTAAAGACAATAATTCCTCCCTTTCTTTTATGCTCGAAGTTTTGTAAGAAACTGCCTTTGGGATTACACTTAAATTTTGAAAACTGGCACTCAATCGATTTCAATCCTTACTGAATAGTTTGTTTTTTTTTTTCCTCTCTAAAATGAATGTAATTGTAAAATAAAAACTATAAATTAAAAAGTGACAAAACTCTAACAATTTCTATATATTTATAAACATCTAAATACCTTTCCCTATGTTGATATAACTTTTATGTTTTTTTAAGATATTTAAAATGTGTCTTTTGAGGGAAAAAAATGTCGACTAGGATTTTAAATCATGCAAAGTAATGGTACACACATTAAAAGAGAGAATATATATATATATATAATATTTATTCACAGAGCATCGCAGGAGGTGATGGATCCTATGGTTGAGGACCTTAAGGCACAGAGTCACTTGGGGTCCTTTAAATGTGGTTTCTCTTGGCCAAGGTTTGCCAATTGTCAAATTTTCAAGGTCAGTTGGGCTTCCTGAGCTCTGTGGAGAACTTTTATGAAGTTAGACCTGTTTAAGTGGCCCTCCACCACCTTTGGATGTAGATTGTGCAAATAGGATGTTTGTAGATTACTTGAATAAGGAATTGGGAACCCACTGAAGGAGACAACTAAAGGATGAAAATTGTGTAAGATAAGAATAGTTTTCTTATAGTAAGATTTGGTTATTTTTTAGATTCAATCTGGGTTTTGTGGAACTCTGAGCATTTGTACTAATTGCAACGTTTTTTGAGGATTGAGGAAATAGTATTGCCACTTGTTTTACTATGATTACTATCTCTATTAAGATTGTTTTGTCTATACAAAATTAATACTCGGGAAATGCACAAGCACATTTTGAATTTGAGGTTTTTGGAAAAAAATTCTAGTACTCCCGAAATATTGGCCACTCAATGTTTCTGCCATTCACTAATTGACACTTGTTTTACTTTTTTCCACCTTTCAAATGGCTTCTTCTCTTCTCCTGCTGCTTCATTTTTCTCATTTGACTTGTTGAGAACCCATTTCACATACTCATCAAGGAAAACATAAGCTATTGGAATTGTAGAGGTCGGATTTGGGGAGTGATTTGATGAAATTTGGTTGGTATAAGAATGAAAAAAATTAAAAAAAAAAAAAAGCACAGATGGTGACACTTCATTTTGAAAACACAAAAAATCAAAAATTATCTCTGCACAAGAGAATATGGATCGAGGTTTATTAATCTTTTTATAATTTGTTCACCTTTTACTTCTTACTTTTAAATATGCCGATGCATATATATTTTTTTGTTCTGAATCCTATAACTCGTATTTTGTGATGTGATGATTGATGCATGCAATGTGCTCATGGGTTATACTTGTACACTGGCCATTTATGAGAAATTTGAAAACCATACTGTTGTCTTGATTTTGTTTTTTCCCTTATCTATTACATAGTTTTATAATTTTTTTTCCTCATCTAATTTATAGTTTTATATAGAAGATGCAGCTTTTATATGTTTTGCAACACAATTTTAATATGTGAACTAGAAGTTTTCTTAGACATCTTTTGGTTGGGAGAACCTACAATGGATATTTTAGATTACTAAGAGACTTTTATAAGAAAAGCAGTTACTGATATAGATCAAATTTGGGCATACATGAGGTTGCTTTTATGCATGGAAAAATATGCGAAGTTATTGTTACAGATCACGTTTAAATGTTTGGAGAGTTTCTTTTATGTCTGGAAAACTTGCACTCTAGTAATCATAAAATATATAATAGATTCCTGTCATAGTTTGTATATTGCTATAAAGAGAAAGCAACAGATGGCATGTTTATCATCTTTGGATTTGATTCTTGTTTGCTGACTAGATGGTATATTTATCATCTTTGGGTTTGATTCTTCTTTGCTGACATTCAGATGAGTAGATAAGATTAAAGGGTGTGCCTAATATTGTTGGAAAAATGTGTTTATTTCCTACTTTTAGGAAATTCTATTTTTGGAAATATGTGTAATATTTGTATGATAAAATTAGTTGCTGATTTGTAGCTAGCTAGAAATTAAGAGTTAGTTTCGTTTTTCTCTATAACTAATCATAACCTATTTGTATATAAAAGAGGCTTATTACCTCTTAGGTTAATATATGAGATTGACGGCTAGGTATTATTTGAACCTACCGATTTCCACATGGTATCAAAGCAAGGATCCTACCTTCCTGTATGAATAGTATGGTCGCATGAACAGTGCCACCGCATGATCAGTGTCCCCCCTAGTGAACAGTGCTTCTAATAAAAAACTACCATGTCTGACACATCCAGTGTAGGTGATTTTGGACCAGCGAAATCGTCTTCGAAATATATTCTCCTATCAAATACTTATGACAGTTTTTCTTCTTAACCGATCACCACTCATAAACTCAATGGAGAGAATTATCTCCAATGGTGCCAGTCGGTCAAGTTATTTATTCGAAGTCATGGAAAAATTGGATTTCTAATAGGAGCTACACAAAAACCAAAAAAAGGTCTCGAATCCATTGAAACCTTGGAATCTGACGATGCCTTGATCATGTCATGGCTAATTAATTCAATGGAGCCATCATTCAGCAATACTTATATGTTTCTTGCCACTACTCAAGAAATCTGAGAAGCTGCAAAAGAGACTTTCTTGGATCTGGAAAACTCTGCTCAGGTCTATGAAATTGTCACGTGGATCCACGATATGAAATAAGGCAATCTGAGTGTACTGCAATACTACAATACGCTCAGAACTTTATGGTAGAAGTTGGATCTGTTTTATGACTTTGAATGGCACTGTCATATTTTGAAAAATGATTAAGAAGGAATGTGTTTTCGCATTCTTAGCTGGCTTGAACAACGAGCTTGATGAGGTTCGTGGGAGAATTCTTGGACATGAAGTCTTGTCATCTACTCGTGAAGTGTTCTCCGAAGTCCATAGGGAGGAAAGCAGGAGGAATGTTATGTTGGGAAAAGAAATCCGAAAGGCTTCTGTCACTGAATCAGAGTCATCAGATCTTATATTCAAAAGCAATCGATTCTCCAATTTCTCTAATGGTGGTAATGACATTCGAAATAAAAAGGGAAATAAACCCTGTTGTGACCATTGTAAAAGACCTGGACACATCCATGAAACCTGCTGGAAATTACATGGAAAATCTCCTCATATGAAAAATGGACAACCAGACCAAGGGATTAGCAGAGCTCTTCAAACGACCTCTGAGAAATCAACATCAGAAAGTGCTCCTGTTTCTTTCAATAAGGAGCAACTAGAAAACTTTATGAAACTCCTAAATTCAAAATCCCTTCCATCTACCACTATTGCTCAGAAAGGTAATTTTTCTCAGTCCTTCGGTATGCTAACTGAGGACAAAACTCCGTGGATTATAGATTCCGGTACTTTAAACCATATGACAGGTTGTTCCACACTCTTCACTTCTTATACTCCTTGTACTAGCCACTTGAAAGTAAAATTTGCTGATGGTTCGTTCCCCACAATAGCAGGGAACGGTTCAATAATTGTCAAAAAATCTGATTCTAAAGTATGTATTTCATGTTCCATCTATTTCATGAAACCTTCTATCCATTAGCAAACTCATAAATGACCAAAATTGTGTTGCTAAGTTTAGTTCTTCTTCGTGTCAATTTCAGGAACTGGCTTCGGGGAAGATGATTGGCAATGCTAAAGAGTATGGAGGACATTACTACCTTGATAAGGAAGACTTAAGTAGACAAAATTCAGTTTCTTTTTCTGCTTCTTTATGTGAAAATAATATCTTATTGTGGCATTATAGACTCGGCCACCCTAGCTTTCCATAAAGATCCCTCTTCTTTTCAATGTGAAATTTGTCAAATCTCTAAACATCATCGTGTATTTTTTCCATCTCAACCATACAAACATTCAGCATCATTCTTGATAATACATAGTGACATATGGGATCCCTCACGAATTAAAAATTTTTCAGGAGCTAGGTGGTTTATTAACTTTATAGACGACCATACTAGACTATGTTGGGTATACCTCTTGAAAGCAAAATCTGAAACAGAACAAGTGTTTAAAAAATTTTGTTCAATGGTCAAAACTCAATTTCAAACCCAAATTCAAATTCTCAGAACTGATAATAATGAGATTATTTTAAAGTTGTTCTAGGTAAATTTCTTCAAAGTGAGGGAATTGTTCATCAGAGTAGTTGTGTAGACACCCCTTAACAAAACGGGGTGGTTGAAAGGAAAAATAAGTACCTACTGGAAATTGCTAGGTCCTTGATGTTCACTACTAATGTGCCTAAAAATTTTTGAGGGGAAGCTATACTCACTACATCATTCCTCATCAATAGGATGCCTACTTGGGTTTTAGGGTATAAGACGCTCCTAGAATTATTTCAAAGTATCTACCCCACAAACCATTTGATTTCTAATTTACCACTTAGAATATTTGGGTGCATCTCATCTGTCCATATATATTCCCATAGCCGAGGTAAATTTGATCCGCGGGCAGTCAAATGTGTTTTTTTGTGCTACTCACCAACAAAAAATGGGTATAAGTATTTTGACCTAAAAACTAGGAAAATGTTTGTTAGTAGGGATGTCTTCTTCTTTGAGAATCAGCCTTACTTTACCAAAAACTCACTTCAGGGGGAGAGTGTGACAATAGAAGAGAGTTTTTGAAATTTTAAAGATACTCTTCGTACCTCTGTGAGCTCTTTCACCTCCCCAAGTCCCCAACCTGTGTCTATTCCGCCATTAGATCATTTTTTTCCCTTTACTACTGCTGTGTCACTCGAGCCTATCTCCACTCACCAAAAGAACTGAGAAAGAAGTCCAAAGTCCAGAATTACTTATCTATGAGAGATGGAAAAGGAAGGAAAATGAAGAACTTCACACACATAAGCAGAGCCAGTCATTGGATCCACCAGTTCTTGATATTTCAAATCAAAACACTCCTGCAGATCATGTCTCTACCAATTTAGGATTTAGATATTCCTATTGCTCTAAGAAAAGGAAAAAGAACATGTACTTCTCATCCCATTTCAAACTACTTGTACCATAGTAATTTGTCTCCATCTTATCGAGCCTTTGTTACTAATCTGTCCAATGTAGTGATTCCTAAGTCAATTCATGAGGCATTGAGTATTCCAGAATGTAGGGTAGCATTTATGGAGGAGATCAAAGCACTGGAGAAAAACGGAACATTGGAATGTGTAGCAACACCGAAGGGAAAGAGAACCGTTGGATGCAAGTGGGTGCTTATAATAAAGTATAATTCGGATTGTTCTATTGAAAGGTTCAAGGCCCGCTTGGTAGCAAAAGAATTCACACATTCCTATGGAATAGACTGTCAAGAAACTTTTGCCCTAGTAACAAAACTCAATACTATTCATGTAAGGACCCGTCCAAAATTCTTCACAGGAACCCTAGACAAATCCTAATCCTAGGAAAACACTACCGAACCTTTCAAGGAAAATCCGACAGTATCTCCTCTAAGGATTAGACTTACCACAAAATCCCTTGCACAGAAAACACATTTTCATATGCACCACTTTATTCCTCCCACCTTACAACAATTTATTTCTACAAGTTTGCAGCACTTCAATTAAATAACAGGGAATCAGTGCATAACTAATTAAATAACACATCCAGCATAGTATACAGAGCATTTATAAAGTTCTAGGTATGATAGTTATTACAACACAAAATAGAAAGAAATATTACAAGATAGGAAAAGAAGAAATGAAGACGTCTGGGACTATCAGAAACGAACAAGTCATTGAGCTCACCCCTGATCGATCAACGTCTACAACCTGAGCCTAGGGGAATAAAATTTAAAACTATGAAATGCTAATCATCTCAATGAGTGACCCAATCTATTATACAATACTAATAATAACATAACAATAAATTAAACTTAATCAATTAATGATAAATAAGTTAATAAATAATTACTAAGTATTGAAATACTATTTTCTCTCAAAACCCTCACAATTCACTTAGATGGAAATGTCCCCATTTTTAAAATATTTCACAAAACCCAATATTTATATACCTCAAAAATCAAGAAATAATTAATTAAATAAATTGCAAACAAAATACAATAATTTAAGGACCTAAATTTATAATGAAAAATAAAAGATAATTTTAATAACAATTATTAAAATTGTAACACAATGTCATAAATAGAATAAAGCAAAATCACAATGAAATTCATATTAGAAATAATCAAAGAAATATTCAATAAATAAAATGCAATAAATTAAAATGCACATAAAATGCAAATAACAATCTAGAACTCAAGCTTACATTGGAAACACTTTGAAAACTAATTATTAAATCTAGAATAGGATATCATAAGATGCAATAAATAAACTCAATATATAAATTATAAAATTTACCAATTAAATCAAGAAAATAATCGAAGAAAGATTTAGATAAATCTAAACATCTATTTGAATAAGTGGTAAAACGTAATAAAATTTGTTTTACAACACCAAATCAATTTAAATATTAAAATCAAGGTAAATTGCATTTTTAAATCATCAATTGAAATAAATTATAAAAATACTATTTAACACATTTTAAATACGATTATAAAATATTTTGTTTTGAAAATCATGAATATCTTGACGCACCATATTATATATCAGTAATGTCCAACGGTGCCTAGCGTCCAAAAGCACTGACTGATGGGGAGGTTAAAGAGAGAACCTGCATCCAGGCGGTGTCCCAGCAACACCGATGCTATAACCCTCAATCCTGGCCATGGAATGGGACAGTTATGGCCAATCTCAAACTTGCCTACTTTCGGTTCGATGGTAGCCACGGGAAAGTATAAACCTGCACGCTCATAACAATCCACCTGCGCGCTACTCACATCCACAACTACAAAACACTGGTACTGTATGGGTGCGTCTAAAACCAATAAAATCATATACATATATATATATATATATATATACTATTTCCAATTATCATAAAACAAGGGCTAACACCCACCAATTTCAATTCATCAATTAGTCCATCATCTCAAAATCCGATGGTATATATATATATATATATCCAAAATCTTCTAACACCATAAAATAATTTACGAAATTCATCTCAATGCATAATAGATTTAAATAATTATTTCCCTTCAAATCTGACAAATCAATCCATACCAAAATAATATTAAAACCTCATGAATTTTCATATATTCTTAAAATCATGTAAACACATTTATCATGCATCATAATTTCTATAATAAACAAAACAATAATTTATAAGGATTTAAAACCATAAATCGTTTAAATTCCAAATATAATTTTGGCAACAACACATATATTAAAATTACCATAATTGACATTTTAAATTAAAATGGAAATTCTCTTAAATATTAAGCATATATTAAAATTCACATGAAACATTTTTAATTATACAATAATCCAACAATAAAATTTAACAATTATTAACAAAATTCCAAATCCATAATATTCTTAAAATCAAAATATTTCTTAATGCATAAATATCTTTAATTCAATCACTTTGGCATCAAAATTTCAAATATAAGTTTACTAAACATTTAAAACATGAAATATTAAATCCAGACATTTAATTATCACAAAATATATATAATTTAACACTTGAAAATAACATTGAAGGTGGTTCACTCACCTCGAGCACGCAATTCAATTAAGATCCTCCATAGGATCGATTCCACAATTCACACGTGCTCCTAAAATATCAACAACACACAAAACCGATTAAATTAATATTTTAATCAGGTAAATTATACACGATTATCCAGGGGAGCTAATACAAATGGTAACCAAAAATCGCAAATAATATATCGAAATGAAGCTGACAACACGAGGATTAAGGATTGACCATTACCTTCTGGAGATCGGATCCGAGGTGGCCGGAATCTCACCAGGAAGATTTCAGACTTTAGGTCCTTGATTCTCATAAACCGCCTTGAATTGGAGGAAACCAATCTCGAATTTGGGTTTAGGGGGTTCAGAGTAGTGGGGAAAGGTAGGTGGTGTGACCTGGGACTCGTCGGAATCAAGGTTTCCGACGAGCCACCATGCCCACTGGCAACCGCCACCACTAGTGGCGCGTATGGTGGCCACTAGCAGTAATTTTTGGTAGGGAGGTAGATCGGAGAATGGATGAGGCAAACAGAGGTTAGGTTTAGGAGAAATCGAGGTTGAAAAGATTTCGGCCGCTCGCCGAAAAAAGCTCCAATCCTGGTGCATCGGCGGTCGGGTCTCCTTGAAATTTTGGGGGTTAGCCTGAAATGGAAGGGCGGAGATGGCTTGCTGGCACGTGTGGTTTAGAAATGACCGGATGACTGTCAACAATGGTGGTTGGTCGTGGTGGTTTCTCTCCTCTCTCTCTTTCTCTCTCCTCTTTCTCTCTCTTCTCCCCCATTGCCCACACGCGTTTCAGGCCAAATAAAGCCACTCGTGAGTAACACTATTCACTCATGGGATTGGCTAAGAACATGACACGTGGCACACACTGTTCATATTATTCATGTGTTTAAAAATATATTAAAATAATATGATATTCGGAAAACTTTGCATGTCCATAACTTTTCAACCAAATGTTCAAATTAGGCGTGCCACTAGTTTATGGACTCGTATCTACAAGTACTTTACAACCATACATGAGTCAAACCAAAATCTTACAAAATTAAAAAGTCAAACTTGGCACCCTCGGATAGTTTGGATCGCATCTCATTTTATTTGTAACTTTCAAACCGTAGTTCCATTTTCAATGTGCTACTAGTCTACAGACTTGAGTTGATGTGTACTTCACAATGGTGTCTCAGTCAAAGTGAAATTCCATTCGGAGGAAAAAGACAACATTTTGACTCACTTGGTCAATGGTCAACTCTATCAACCTCGGTTAACATGCAAAAATTTTGGTGTGCTTTGGGACAAGGTGTTACGATTCAAGTTCTTCTCTCTCTTGCTGCAAACTTAGATTGGAAAATTTTACAATTAGACATCAAAAATGCATTCCTAAATGGGGAATTGGCATAAGAAGTATTTATGGATGTTCCTCTAGGTTTTGAAGATGTTTATGGGGTAAAGAATGTGTGCAGACTTAAAAAATGCCTCTACAGGTTAAAACAGTCTCCTAGAGCCTGGTTTGATCATTTTTCAAAAATAGTAAAGAGGTACGGCTACACTCAAGCTCACACTGATCATACTTTGTTCTTTAGAAAATCTCAATATGGGAAAATTTTCAATCCTAATTATGTATGTTGATGATATTCTACTTACTGGAGACGATACAATCGAAGGAGAAAGAATGAAGCAGGTTCTAGCTAAAGAGTTTGAAATCAAGGATCTCGTGCCTATGAAGTATTTTCTCAGTATGGAAGTTGTAAGATCAAAGAAAGATATTTATGTGTCACAAAGAAAATATATTGTTGATTTACTTAAAGAGACAGGATTTTTGGGGAGTAAACCAGTAGATACACTTATTGAAAAGAATCACAAGTTAGGATATAAGAAAAGAGAGATCCCTGTTAATAAAGGAAGATATCAGAGGTTGATTGGACATTTAATCTATTTATCCCATACATGACCTGATATTGCTTATGCTGATAGTATGGTCAGCCAATTTATGCATGAGCCACATGAAGAGCATCTCAAAGCAATTCATCGCATTTTGAGATATCTTGAAAAAACTCCAAGAAAGGGGTTGTTTTTCAAAGAGAATGATTCAAGGAAAATTAAGGCGTTTACTGATGCATATCGGGCTGGATCAGCCAATGATAGAAGGTCTACTACCAGGTACTACACATTTATATAGGGTAATCTAGTGACATGGAGAAGCAAAAAACAACCAGTGGTTGCAAGGAGTAGTGCTGAGGCTAGACTTCGAGCTTTTACACAAGGAATATGTGAACTTCTATGGTTGAAAAGGATTATGAGTGAGTTATCACTTCAAAGTGAGAATCCCATGCTGTTGTATTGTGACAACAAGTGAGCAATCAGTGTTGCTCATAATCCAACCCATCATGACTGTACTAAGCATGTGGAAGTGGATAGACATTTCATCAAAGAGAAGGTCAAAAAAGGACTTGTGTGTATACCTTATGTTATATCCAAAAAACAACTTGCTGATTTTCTAACCAAAGGTCTACCACGAGTTATGTTTGAAGAACATTTATCTAAGTTGGACATGATTGATATCCATACTCCAACTTGAGAGGGAGTGTTGGAAAAACGTGTTTATTTCCTACTGTTTAGGAAACTCTATTTTTGGAAATATATGTAATATTTGTATGATAAAATTAGTTGCTGATTTGTAGCTAGCTAGAAATCAGGAGTTAGTTTCTTTTTTCTCTCTAACTAATTGTAACCTATTTGTATATAAAAGAGGCTTATTACCTTTTAGGTTAATATATGAGATTGACGGCTAGGTATTATTTGAACCTATGGGTTTCCACAAATATGTTGCTTGAGCGTAGTGTCAATGAGACATTGTGTTTTCTGGACATGGTTATCAAAAATGTCTGAGGTGTGCATCTCAAGATAAGGCACGGATCCAGCACCTTGAGATTATATGTGCTAGTGCTCAAGCGGAGGCTAATACTGAGGCTTAAGCCTTGGTTTGGTGGGGGAACTTCCTCGAGCCTTAAGTCTCAAGGCAGCTGGGATGGGAATTTTACGTCTTGAAAAGAAGAGAAAGGATGAGAATAGAAGAGTATTGGATTTGCTGCTATTTGATGAAGGTGTTGAAGACTGCCTTTGGGATGGGAATTTTAGGTTTTGAAAAGAAGAGAGAGAAAGGATGAGAAGAGAAGAGCATTGGATTTGCTGCTATTTGATGAAGGTGTTGAAGACTGTCTCATAGAGCCATAAGAGAGTTGAACCATGGAACATGTAGACCAAGTTGAAATGTCATCCTTATTATCAAATTCAAGGGGTTTGTATTGAACATATGTCTAATTATTATGGAAGATACATCATAATCTGGTGAAGAAAAATTATGTACCTTCATGCTTATTGTACAAAATAAGCCCACACCATTTGTGTGGTTTTTTTTTTTTTTTTTTTTTTTTTTTTTTTTTTTTTTAAGATTGTCACTCATTTAAGGGTACTACATAAAAATTTTTTTCAAATTTTTGAATTCATTTTAATGTATAGAACAAAGTGAAAGGACATCACGAAGAATGCACTTAGTATGGTGGTTAATAGTTGATGATAGGATACTGAACAACTTCCCTATGCTACTAGAGGGAATCAAAATGAGGTGTTCTTGTCACTACCTATATATTTTTACAAAACCTATCAAATTATGTTTAAAATAAGGATTTCATGAAAATTTGTGAAAGGAACTATGTAATTTCGGAACTACTTGATTTGTTTTGCACTAAAGATGTCAATAAATGATGATATTGCAGTTGGCAGAATCCACCACAATGTCACCAAAGGGGAAATTATGGGGTATGATCTAATTAATTTTGCACTTATTAAATATGAAAAAACTAATTATGCTAATCATGTAGCTTAAGAGGAACTACTGCTACTCATTATTTAACACTTTTTGGATGCTATCTATTTTGAAAAATTAATTTCACGTTTTTGTGAATGTTGTGAATCCACCAAAATGTTGTTGTGATGCTTTATTTTACTATTTTTTGTCTTTTAAATTGGAATAAATAATATGATTAAAATTATCAAATCATGTCCATTTAAAAAAATATATATATGGAAGTATAAATGTTTTGAATCCTTTTTAGGTATTGTTGTGATGCTTTATTTTAGTGTTTTTTTTATTTTTTTCTAAATGGAATAAGAACTATGATCAAAATTATCAAATCATATCCGTTAAAAAAAAATGGAATTATAAAACTTGATTCAACTATCTTTTATGATAATACAACGTAAGGTTCATTTTCCATATTATATGTTTAATATATAAAAATCAAAAAATAAAATAGATGCATTCAATTTAAAATTTCCATTTTAGTAGCGGATGGTAGTGAAACTCTCACCGTTTTTTTAAAATTATGAGTTCCTACTTTAACAATTAGATGGTATACCTGGCAATTCGGGTTGGTGGGTCGTGTTCGTGTCAACCCGTTTAATAATCGGGTCAAAAATACCTAACCCGAACACGACCCATTTATTAATCGTGTCAGGTACCTAAAACACTAACCCGACCTGTTTATAAACAGGTCAACACGACACGACCCGTTTAACACGATTATTTTAACGGGTCATGTTGACCTATTAACCCGTTAACCTGAAATTGACCTATTAACCCGAAAACTAACCTATTAACCCGTTAACCCGAAAATTAACCTATTAACCCGAAATTTTTTTTATTTTTTTTTATTTTTATGTTTTTGTTTTATTAAAGATGTATTTTTTGTTTTTAAAAAATTAGTAATAGAAAATTATTTTTATAAAATTTTTAATTTATAAAATTTTTTAGTTATTAAATATTATATTAGTGATAAAATATTAATTTAAAATTAAATTTAAGTGGGTTGTAATAGGTATATAATCGTGTTAAACAGGTCAACCCGAAAATGACACGATTAATAAATGGGTCGTAACGGGTCAATTTCGAGTTAAACAGGTCAACCCGAAAATGACACGATTAATAATCGTGTTAAACGGGTTGACCCGATTATGACCCGAACCCATTTATAATAAACCCAAACCCATTTATTCCGTATCGTTTTCGAGTCGTGTCGCCGTGTCATGATCCAAATTGCCAGGTCTATTAGATGGGGTGGACATTCGAAATGTCAATTTTGCCCTTAATAAAAGTGAAAAGTAAATAAATAAATAAATCTATTTATTCTTTTTGAGGAAGTCTATTTAAAGTATAATCCTATTCCTATATTGACTTGAAATAGAGTTGAGAATAGAATTTGAGATCAGAAGGCCTATATATAGGAATGGTGAGAGTTCTCAAACCTCTCTGCGGACCATTCTCTTCGGGTTTTCTTCCTCACTGTAAGTTGTTAATTATTATTATTTTTTTCAAATTTTCTTTTAAGTTCTTGTTCATACATGTTTTGCGTTACTTTCTTTTCAATTTTACTTTCTTTTTTTTAAGTTCTTAGTTTATTTGTAATTTTATTCTATTGTGCTGTTTTACTTAACATTCTGTTCAAAGTTTTGCTTTTTAAGTTATTAATTCATTAATTACTATTTTATAGTTGATTTTATCTTTCCATTCTGATTCTTTTAAGTTTTTTGATAATTTCTTGTACTGCTTTTTCGCAACTTTCTTGTCCTTTTTTTTCTTAAATTGTTAGTTCATTAATGTTAATTTTCTTTTTAATTTTTCCGAGTACTTTTTCAGATTATTAGTTCATATGTCTTTTGTTACGTTCTTAGTTCATTAATCTTTTTTTACGTTCTCAGTTTTTTTTTTTTTTTTTTTTGGGTCAATCTTTAAGTTCTTAGTTCAAGTTCTCAGTTCATTTGTCTTTTCTTTAATTAAGTTCATAGTTCATTACTAATAGTTCTTTTTCATAATTTTTCTCTTCAGTTTTTCTTAACTTAAGTTTTATTAGTTCGTTAATTAATCTTCTAAGTTCTTGGTCCATTAATCCATTGCTTTTTTAGTTAATTTTCCATTCACCTTTTCCGTATTTTAAAATTGTTTTTTTTTTTCCTAGATTATTTCAATGATTTTGTTGCAATATTATATTGCAGATAATACTCTCCGATGATGAAGAACAACATCATACTTACAATTGGCAAAGATTTTGGTTAAAGAGAAGCCGGTGGAAATATTAATCACAAACTCTTAACTCCTAAGAGTCGTATTAATATAACTCATGACAACACCTTTTATTAAGGTTGGTTTGGTCGTCAGGTTGTCTCCCTCCCTCCGTGAGTGAAGAAAAAAAAAATGAATGAAAAAAAGAATGAAAAAAAAAAAGAGGGGAAAAAAAGAAGGAAACAAAAAAGAGTGAGAAAAAAATGAAAAAAAAAAAAGAGAGAGAGAAAAAAAAAAAAGAATGAAAAAAGAGAGAGAGAGAGAGAATGAAAAAACAAAAAGAAAAAAAGGGAAAGAGGAGGAATGCAACTTAACTATTTTTGGGAAGCACTCTTTATGAGCATAAAAGAAAAGAATAGCAGAAAACTATATGGTGTAATAGAAACTATATATGTTTTGTTGGAAGACAAATACTACTACTCTTTTGAGAAGACATTATATGTTCAGGTGGCTCCGAGGATCCATACTATGTGATCCACCATATTTGAAGAGATTACTCCTCAATCATCATCATCATCATCATCAACGGATCAACTTCTGAGAAAGAGGAGAGTAGGAATGCAATTAAACTTCTTTAAATTTGCTTTCGTTTGGATAATGTCCAAAATTTTATTGTAATCATCACTCTGAGCCGAAATTTTTTTTGTAACCCATTCAATTTCATTAGTGAAGAGTTTGGTCCCGTGGTTTTTTACCCTTCATTTTGAAGGATTTTCCACGTAAAATATGGTGTCTTGATTCATTATTATTATGTTTTTATTTTATTTTATTTGTTAATTACACTTTGCCTATTTAATTCCTAAAAAAGAAAAAAATAATTTACTGGCCAAATAATTTCATGGATTACATTTTTTAAAAAATAAATAAATAAATTGACTTATTGTATTTCACTTGATTAGATTCCCAAAAAAATAGATTAAAATGGTTTTGCTCAAGTAGCTTTTAAGAGTTATTGGTTTTGCTCATGGATTACGAGTTATTTTTTTTTTTTTTTTGAAGTCCAAATTTGTTTCCCCTTTACACCCCAGGAAATAATTATTAAAATAAAAAAAAAAAAAAGGCTCAAAGTGAATTCTGCTAGTTTGGCCTGTTACAAAGAACCGTACCACCCATAGATTAGAGCTTCCCTATTTTTGAACCAAAATAATCATTTTATTAAAAAACTCAAAATAAAAAAATTCCAAAATTAAATAAAAATAATAATAAAAAAATTCCAAAATTAAATCAATCATTTTTTGGACATCTAATTATATACACAAAACAAACACCTCTAGGTCACTTAAAATATACACAGTGTTTTCTTCTCCCACTTTTGAATTTTGAATTCCAAACTTTGTTAAGACTTCAAGATGAGGCCCTTGCATCAAAGCAAAGCCGTCTCTTATTATCTCTAATATTGCTGTTCGAATGATCTCTCTCTGGCTCAGCCCTTCCTCTACCTCCAATTGCACTACAATCCCACTGCGTGGCTCGCAAATGGGTCGCTACATGGCCGTGCCGATTTGTTGAGAAGTGATTAGAAAGATGAAATAAACGGAGAAGTGAAGGAGCTGCCCCAAGTGGAAAAGGCAAGAAATGTGTCAATTGGTGAATAGTAGGAGTACTGAGTGGTCAGTACTCCGGGAGTATTTAGAAAATTTTCCAGGTTTTTGATATATAAAACTGGAATTTATATCCACCTACCACTTTTATTTTGAGCATTGCCAGCTAGACTAAATCGACAAGCCCTGATAATGGCAGAAAAAGAACTATGGTTGACACTTGACAGATTTTTTTTTTTTTTTTTTCCTTCTTTTGGTTAAATATATTGACACTTTGACAGTTTCTTCATCTGTCATTCCCCCTTATGATTGGTGATTTGTGGTGAATAAATTATGTAGATTTTTTGGTAACAATGGCAGTTGAACATTTTTCTATGCTAAATTCCCAAAGTTAAGTGGGTTAGATTATGAGTGGGATTAATTATGAGTGGGATTAACTGCTGTCATATTGTAATTTGTTGCATTTAATTCTGTTTCTACTTATTATAAAAAATAAAAATATTTAAACTTTTCTAAACTAAAAATTTAATTAGTAAATTCATAAGGGTAACCAATTAAAATGTTGCATAACTATGTGAGTCCTATTGGTAATAATCCTAGTTTTTTTTTTTTCTCCTCCCTTTGATAAAGATAATTTGCGACAAATGATTTTTTTTTTTTTAAATTTTAGATTTAAGATGATGTTATTAAATTAGTGTAAAACTTATATTGTGGATATTGGATATTTATTATAATTATCAACTATTTTTGTTTACTTAAGTAGACATTCACCATCACATAATTAACAATAAATAGTTCCCATTTTCAATTTTGGATGAGTAAATGTTGGATTGTTATGATTGGTACACCTAAGGTTCCATCTTTGCTACTCTGGGTGAGTAGAAATAGTTAGAATAAGTAACCATATTCTTACCTGACAAAAAAGAAAAATGCTTATGCTCTCAAAGATAAAGCCCCATAATATGCAACAACTATACTGTATTATTTAATGCAAGTTGGCTTCAAGGTAGGCAACCAATTGGACCAACCCAATTTAAGAATTTTCTACCTTATCTTAATTAAGTTTGAGTCTTACGCCACAAACACCCAGTTAATTAATTTGGTTTGTTTTAACTAATTTTGCAGCTTTCTTTATTCATTTTTATTTAATAAAAAAATAAATAAACTAAAAATAGAAAGAAAAGTAGTTAACGATAAAAGAATATGTAGAAAAATGGGGTTAATTAATTTTTTTTTCCAGTTATCATTCCTTTTTTTCAATTCAGAAAATGAAACTTAAAATTCATGTTTTACTAGAATTTTGTATTTTAGTATTTAACATGAAGAAAAAAAGACAAGAATAAATGGACAACTGTACAATTACATTATATTATAAAAATTCAATTTCCACATATTTCACATCAATTTTAACCAAATAAATAAACGGAAAAAAAAAACAAAAAAAGGGGCAAAAGTAAAAGTGCCATTACGGCATTACCACTCAATTATAAAAATGAATTAAAAAAATAAAAGAAAATACAAAAGAAAAAAAAAAAAAAAAAAAAAAACAAAGCCTCAAAACAGTGATTGTGACATTGTCATATGGAATTATTGGAGGGCAATGTTTTGGTAGAATGTCAGTACAGCAGCAACTCAGTAGCCTCCATTTCTCACTGCCATCCAAATCTTAAATTCATCAATCAATCAAACGACTGTTAATTCACTTTCACAATCTGACGGTTAAACGACAACCACACAATTTTTGTCGGCTCCACATAATCAACGGCCAAAGTTAGACCCGTTACCGCCAAAACAATAAAAACCTGTCAGTTTAACCAATTTCTTAAAAAAAATTTTGTCATAAAAAATAAATTTGAAAGTGGTAGTGGGACAAGATGACAAAAAAAGTAAAACGACAAGAACTAAGCAGATGCTTTTAAATTTTAATTCCAAAATACTAATAATAATAATAATAATTAAAAATAATTAACCAAATATTCTATTTTTCAGTTAATTAAAAAAATTGATTAAGATTAAAATATATATATATATATATATATATGCCGCAAACAGAAAATAATGATGATCTGTGAGAGGGTGTTGGTTGTTTTTCTAAAACAGCGAGCCCCCTGGATCTGATTTATTTGTGAAAGCAAACGCAATCAATCACACGTATAAATACAAGCCCAACACTAACTACTGAAAAAAAAGAAATCCCATAAATTCGGACTCGCCCAAAATAGCTTTCTTTCTTTCTTTCATTCATTCTTTCACTTTTTTTTCTCTCTCTAATCTAATCTCTGCCCTTCTGCTTTGTGCTTTTCAATCTCACTCTTTAACGACCCCGAAAGTGCTAGGAGCCTCAAAACCCTAACAACTGTTCTTGTGAGTTTCTTTTTCATTTTTATCTTTTTGGAATGTATTTGCATTGGTTGTGTTTGTGTTGGTGGATGGTGATTTGTATTGGTTTTGATTGGATCTGATTTTATTATTTTATTATTTTTTTTTTAAAATTTTTTTTGAATTTTTTTTTTTTTTTTTGAGATCTTGGAATTTTATGTAAGTGTGAGAAAATTCATGCATTTGAATTTTTTTTTTGTTTGGTTGGTTGGAATCTTAGGAAATTTTATGGGAATTCGGGATCTTTGTGCTGGAGTGTTTTTGGGACGTAAATTGTGGTAAACTGATGTAGTGGATCTTGGATTCTTGTTGCAGGTTGGATACTGTAGGAGGGTGGGTGCTATATTTCACTGAAATTTTGGCATTATTTGGTGGCGTGATAACTGCTTTGTATTGTTGGATTCCGTGGATCGCTGATCCATTATTGGGTACTGTGTCTCATGCATTTGGGATCTCAGTTTTGCTATTCTGAGTTATGCTTGTGAATTGAATTGTGATGGACTTCTAAATAAATCTCTGAGTCTGCTGGTTTGTCGAAGCAACAAAGATCTGCAACGAAGTGCAAATTATTGTTTCAATGCAAGCAGGGGTTGTCTGGATTCATAGTAACGTGTATAGAAGCTTGTGTGCTGTAGTAGGTTATGGTTGTCCCTGTTCTTGGAGATTTAGGTTTAAGGGATTGATCATTTAGTGAAGTTTTATTTAACTAGATTGTTGAAAAGGGGTTCAACAATTTGGACATGAGAAGCTTCTGGTGGAATAAATTATCTGTCATTTTCGGCCCTAGACCGCCGCTCAGCTGGTTACTTTTGTGCTTCATTTCTGCACTCGCACTAATTGCAGTCTTAGGATCTTCATCTTCCAGTGCCTTTGACTCTATAACTCCCACCACAGTTCCTGACATTTATTCAAACTATAGACGGCTTAAAGAGCAGGCAGCAGTTGATTATCTGGAGCTTAGGTCTATCTCTTTGGGAGCTACTCGGCAAAGGGAGCTTGACCTTTGTGGTAAAGAAAGAGAAAATTATGTACCCTGTTACAATGTTACTGCAAATCTTTTAGCTGGGTACAAAGATGGGGAGGAATTTGATCGGCATTGTGAACTATCAAGAGAAGGAGAGCGGTGTTTGGTTCGCCCTCCTAAAGACTATAAGATCCCCTTAAGGTGGCCAGCTGGTAGGGATGTGATATGGAGTGGAAATGTCAAGATAACCAAAGACCAATTTCTTTCATCTGGAAGCATGACTAAAAGGTACCATTATTCAGATAAGATTAATTGGTTTTTAATCTTTTGAAAAAATTCACAAAGGTCTATAGAACAGAGGTAAGTAAAAAGGATGGTTTTGATGTTATTTTCTTTGTTGGCTTTCTGAGCAACAGGTTGATGTTACTTGAAGAAAACCAAATTGCCTTTCACTCTGAGGATGGTCTGATCTTTGATGGTGTCAAGGATTATTCTCGTCAAATTGCCGAGATGATAGGGTTAGGAAGTGAGTCGGAATTTCGACAGGCTGGTGTAAGTCTAGTTTCTCTCTTGATAAGTCCTGCCTGTGATCATGGGATAACATTGTGTTTTAAAAGCTGTCATCTGTTGAATACTTATATATATTGCCTGTGCAGAATACTAAAAAAAAGGTTTTAAACTGTAACCAGAGGTTAGGTGTTACTTTTTTTTGAACATGTGTATAAATACAATTCTTTTAATAAATTTCTTTAGGTCTATATTGTGTGCAGTAGGACTTTCAGTTAACCTTTCCTTTAAAACAATTGTAGGTCCGAACTGTACTAGATATTGGTTGTGGGTTTGGTAGCTTTGGAGCTCATTTATTATCACTCGGAGTAATGCCTGTTTGTATTGCGGAATATGAGGTAACAGGAAGTCAAGTTCAGCTGGCCCTTGAGAGAGGTCTTCCGGCAATGATTGGAAACTTCATTACAAGACAGCTTCCATATCCATCATTGTCATTTGACATGGTTCACTGTGCTCAGTGTGGAGTCCTTTGGGACAAAAAAGGTAATCTTTTAGGTAGATTTGGTGTTTTTGGTTCTTTATATTAACTCTATTCATGTGTAACCATATTAGAAAGCATTAAATTTTAGCTCAGTTGACAGTCTCCTTTTTTGTTTATGTCACAACCATTCTAGGCGCACTTAGAACTAAATTACCTGAATTTCTTCTTCAGTTGAGTTTCTCCGCTCTTATTTCAAAAAATAATTTCTGTATAACTAGATGCAGTTTGCCTCATGATGGAAATTCACTGCTTTATGGGCTTAAATTTTAGAAATTCATGCCAAATTGGGATATTAGAAATTGATGTGGTTTTGTTCATATGAGAGAGTGGTATTTGAACAGTGTGATCTTTTTTATTAGAAAAATACCATTGGATACCGTTAGCCAAACTGTAGCATGCGTTTTGTAGACAGTCAAACCTTTTCTCAGAAACACACAAAATTTGAAGCTGAACTGATAATTTTTGAAGGATATATATACTTCCCAAGAATATGCACAGGATAAACTAGAAGTTTTGATGCTTTTCAATTGAACACATGGATGCTTCATTCCAAAATTTTCACTTCCATTACAACATGTTCTTTTCAGTAAATTTGTAATTTTGCAATTCGGTCAGCTTATGTGGCCTGTCTTGTTTTCTTTCTTAAATTGAGTGTCTAACAATGATTAGTTCATGAACCAGATGGGATGCTACTCCTAGAAGTTGACCGGGTACTCAAGCCTGGAGGTTACTTTGTTTTAACCTCACCTGCAAGCAATCCACATGGAAGTTCATTGAGTATGAAGAAGAAAAGCATGTCAACTCCAATAGAAGAATTGACTGAGAAAATCTGTTGGAGTGTTCTTGCTCAACAGGATGAAACTTTTGTTTGGCAAAAAACTGCTGATTCTAGGTGCTATACAACTCGGTGAGTATTGTCATAGTAAATACACTCTTCCATTTTAGAATATTATTATTTAATTTTATTTTTGGATATTCGGAACTTTTCAAGTAACCTTTCATAGAGATGCTATTGACCCGAATTGGTTCTATTATAGTACTTGTTACATTTATTATTTTACGGTAAGGGTCGTTTAGTATTTACTTGGTTTGCTTATTAGCCTACATAACTCTCTTTGTGTTATTCATTGGCAATTGCAATAAGAAACCTAGCATTATTTTCTCGCTTTTCCTTCACTTTTCCTTTGATTCTTTCTTTTGTGCTGAATAACATAACAAGTTGGACACAGCAAGGTTCACTTTTGTGTCTAACTTGACATTTTACTTTTGTTCTTTTTTGCAGCAAGCATACTATTCCACCATGCAAAGAAGGGCATGAGACACAATCTTATTATCGAACCCTGGTGTCATGTATAAGTGGAACCAACAGCAAACACTGGTCTCCAATACAAAACAAGTCCTCTGGTTCCAAATTAAGCTCGGCAGAGATTGAAATTCATGGCAAGTATTTTTCGATCACTTTTTCCTTTTTGCTTTTCTTCTTGTTTTGATGTTCATGGTGGAGCTTGCTACCATGGAACAATTTTATTTTAACCCTTTTTGTTTATTTTAGATTTGATGGGACCTTGTTTTCATTCAATCCTCTACCCAAATAATTGTTCTCGGCAGGAATATTGACACCCTTTTTATCTTTCCAGGAGTTCAGCCTGAAGATTTCTATGAAGACCTGGAGGTGTGGAGGTCAGCTCTGAAAAACTATTGGTCTTTGCTTACACCCTTAATTTTCTCTGACCACCCAAAGAGACCAGGTGATGAAGACCCTTTACCACCATTCAACATGATACGCAATGTTATGGACATGAGTGCTCATTATGGGGGTTTAAATGCTGCATTTCTGGAGGAAAAGAAATCTGCCTGGGTGATGAATGTTGTGCCTGTCAGAGCTCCTAATACACTTCCTCTAATTCTAGATCAAGGGTATGCTGGTGTTTTGCATGATTGGTAAGTTGTTGGTTTCAGTTTCTTCAGATGTTCTTCTGATTATCTTGATATTAAAATCTTCTTTTAGGTTAGGATTTGGTCTGACTGCTTTCACATCATGAACATCTTGCACATATAAGTGGCAAAGAAAATTTGCACATGATGGTGGATAGATGCTCATTTTGCTGCAGACGCTTTCAGCAGGTAGATTCGTAGTTCTAATTCATGTTTGGTGCAGGTGTGAACCCTTCCCCACATACGCCCGAACATACGATATGCTTCATGCAAATGGGCTACTCTCTCATCTCGGTTCAGACAGGTGTAGCATGAGGGATTTGTTCTTGGAGATGGATAGGATATTACGCCCTGAGGTATCTTTACTGCATCCCTTCTATCCTTATACACATGCTCGATTATTCCAGGAGGTTACCTATGAACTCTCTTAGTCTAAAATGTTTATTATGCCAAGTTGCCTCTCCAGACAGAAAGTTGTGTCCCTTTTTCCCCCTCACTTCTGGTTCCTGTATTTTATTTTAGTTATTTATTTTTACTAATCAACTCTCAACAAATAACGTTCCATTTTGCAGCTTGATTGATGTCAAATCTTGTTTTTCCTTTTTGCCTGTTTTCGTCTTTGGTGGTGCTTGTTGACTTGGCATGTGATTAGCCCCATAATGAATTTGACGAAATCATGTTTTCTTGTGCAAATAATTATGACTTGCTCGGTCATTTCTGTTATATTATTAACCTCATAGAACCCACTCAATTTTTTCGATATTTAAGAAATTTAACATTTGACCTATGATTTATGTCAGGGATGGGTCATTCTTAGTGATAAAGTGGGAGCAATAGAGATGGCACGCATACATGCCACACAAGTACGCTGGGAGGCAAGGGTGATTGACCTTCAAAATGGCAGTGACCAGCGGCTGCTTGTTTGTCAAAAACCATTTGTGAGAAAATGATGGATTTAGACGAAGTCTTACCACATGAAAGTGTACAATTCTTTTTGCTCCGGTAATTTCTCTACTCTTTCACCAAACTGGCCGATATCCAACTACTGACGTGGAAAAGTAGTCATGTTAATTGTTTAAGCAGGTCTCATTTATTAGATCAGAGTAGGATTTTCCATTTAAAGCTTCATGAACTACTCAAAAATCCCATAATTCACTGATGCTGAAAGGCCCTTTGCCTATTTAAAGAGTGTTGCTGCACCTTACTTTACTGGCGTATAGGATGGAGACTGAGCTCTAGACCGTGAGATCAAAGTGGATACAGACAGAACACACCCCCTTAGTGGGGCAACCAGGGACATGCCTCTAATGAGAGCTTAGGGATTGAACTAGCAGTGCCATGGTAAAGTTAACAAGAAATGTCTGCCTGTTTACTTCAATTATAAACTGAAGCAGCTTAATGCAACAAAGTCGTAAACGCAATAGAAATAGTAGAAACCACACCATTTATGGTTCTAATTATCCCTTTGTTTCATGTGTTTCATTCTTTCCCCGGTCATGAGAGCTTATCATCTATCCAACTCTCCCCAGCTAGATTATCACTGAACTAATGCCAGATGGCATTGGAACTTTTCATATTGATTAGAGGAATTCCTATCAGAAGATTGTAATGCTAGCTTCTGAGGCTATAAACTTCAAGAATCCCTGGTAGTATGAGAGAGAGAGAGAGAGATGTATGATGATTTAAATTCATGTTCTGAGATATTTGTTGGGATTACTTTGTTGTGAAACTGAGGAGGTGTTGATGTTTTGCAGCTGACTAGGATGTTATCCATATTTATTATCAGAATATGAAAATCATATGAATGCAAATCCGTGTACTCTATGCTGGGAATCTTAAGGATCTGATGGCCTGGAATGGGGGTATGTGGAAGCTGTAGATTAGAAGGTTTGACGCCAAAGTAGCTGCACCTATTTTTTTTTTTTTCCCCATTTTTTTCCTTTTTGTCACGGCTTTTGTAGTAATTCATTCAATCCATTTTTTTTCAAATTTTTGTCCTATTTCTTTATTGATTTTGATAGAATGTCAAAGGGCCAGGAAATGTCTTGTGTTACCTCTCTCTCTCTCTCTCTCTCTCAGCATTTTTGTGGCAAACATGTCAATAAAAGAATGAAGATGTCACATATACAAGTCTTGTTTTCTTTATTTTACGTTAATATATAAAAGAGTAATGAGATACACATTGAAAAAAAAAAATGATAAGAAGAAAGGACATAAATGACAATATATTTTTATTTTTTGATATTGGGATAGAAGATTTGACTTGGGAAAAACAAAACAAAACAAAAAAGGTGTCTTTGCCGTGGATGTCAGAAAGTTAAAATGTGTTACAAAAGATCTGTGTCTTGAGAAGGATTTTTAATGTTTTTTTTTTTCCAGAAAGTTAAAATGCGTTACAAAAGATCTATGTCTTGAGAAGGATTTTTAATGTTTTTTTTCCAAGTGGATGCGGTGCGTTAAATAACATTGAAAGAAAAATATACAATTTTAGTTTGCCATAAAAGAAACAATAAAATGTATAATCATATGATGGTTACAAAATATTTTGTCATTATTGACGATGATCTTGAAAGAATTTATATATCAATTAATAATTTAAATGATTATTATTAGATAATTTATTTTTATTAAAATTAAATATTTTAATTAAAATAAATTGATGATCATTAATTGATAAAAAATAAAAAAATTTATAGTTACGCAAGGTAGGAACTGTTAATATTCCATAGATCTGTAACTTTTTTCCTGATTCAGGAGTATTCACAAAAAAAATAAATAAAATAAAAATTCAGTGTCCAAAAATCTATCTCCTAAGATTTGTATAAGGAAAATTCTGTCTCATTAATGTTAAAATTTTCTACAAAACTCTATTTCTTCTCCTATCTCTGGTTGCCATTTTTTCACCATATCTCTCAAAAATATCAGCCAAATCAACCAGCCCACCCTCTCTTAATTTCTTCCCTACCTCTTCAAACATTAAAACACCTTCCTCATTTGAATAATAATGCAAGAATTTATTGTAATCAAATCTAGGTACCTCAACTCCACTTTTCAGTGTTCTCTCAACATACTTCGTAGCTTCTAATAACTTCCCAGCCTTGACAAGACCACCAACAAAAATAGTATCAAAATTCACGAGTGGGTCACATCCTTTCCTTCCTCTCTTCCCCAAATGTCCTTGCAATAGCATTATATATGTGTGCATTATAGGTTCACAACCTCTCGATATCATCTCTCTGAATACTTGTGTCGCTTCACTGGCTCTTCTCAATCTCAGAAGCCCCTTGATCAAACTATGGTATATATTTATATCTGGTTTCTCAATCCTTTCAAAAACCTTGTAAGCTTCATTCACTCTGCCTCTTGCTAGAAGCCCATAAAGTAGCGATCCTAATGTCAAATTATCAGCTGCGATACCTCTCTTGCGCATTTCTTCAAACATTAGGTGGGCCTGAGCAATCTTGCCCCTTTGACACATCCAGTTTATCACAAGTCTGTAAGTTGAAAGCCCCAGATCTTCCATTCTCTTGGATCTCATCGCCTGGAAAAGTTTCATAGCCTCGTCGTATCGATTTATCTTGAAAAGGGTCTCCACCATTTTCTCAACGGCTTCGGTATCTGGTTCGAAACCTTCGTCCACCATTAAATTCCATACTTTCGAAGCTTCAATCAGATCACCCACATCGCAAAACCCCTCGATCAAATACTTGTAAGTAAACACATCAGGCTTAATCCAATCTTTGAGCTTGAAAACCACAAATTTAGCTTCCTCAACTAGTTTACACCCACAGAGCGTCTGGACGACCCTGTTCAAAGTCTGCAAACTGTAGTCGAATCCATACCCATTCATGGAGTGAAAAAACTCCACGCATTTCTTCAACTCCCTAGCTTTAGCGAGCGTCTTCAAAGCTATCCTGAAAGTCTGATCGTTCACCAAACGACGACGTCCCATCTCGTGAAGTATTTCCCAGAAGAGGTCGATGTTTCGGGATTTGCCGATCACATCGACCATCTTGTTGAACGAAACCGTGGTGTGGACGAAATGCGGGTGGGTTTGGGTGTATTTGAAGAAGCGGTAGAGGGGTCGCCATGATAAAGGGAAGTAGTTGCAGACCTGGAGGAAGAATTCGTGGTTGAGTTGGAAATCGCAGGAATTGAGGTTTGAGTGGAGTCGTGACTCGGGCGAGTTCTGTTGCTGATAGAGGATTGTGCAGACTCGGAGAAGGTGGGCTGAATTCACCGGTGAGATTGAGTTGGTTTGTGTGGACTCGGTGGACTCGAATTTTATGGAACGAAAATGGGTTATGATGGATTTAGCTAGCGTTCTTTGTCTGATCATTATCATTTCGTTGTTCGATTTTTCTGTGGAAAATTTAGTAACTTTCTCGAGAAAATCCTCAATGCAGTGAAGCTCTAAAATCCAACTTTCATGGAGTTGGAAAGCGATTTGAAAGATTTCCGTTTATTCTGAATGAAGCTTCTTTTCTCTAACATCCAACTTTCATGGGGGTTGGAAAGCGATTTTAAAGACTTATCATTTATTATAAATGATGTTTTTTTTAAGAGGGATTATTTAATTTAGAGTTTGACGGATTTAAAATGAATTATAGATTTTAAAAGATTTGATGGATTATTATGGAATTTTATAGATTTCATAAAGATTTTGTAAGAATCTAATAAAATTTTTGGATTTAAAGGTGGATTTTATATTGATAATTTTCTTCATAATTTTCCTGTTAAAATCTTTTCAAATCTATTTAAATCCATTATTTTTTAAAGTTTTTTAAAATCAATAACTTTTTAAATACCATCAGATTTTAAAAAAATTATATAAAGTTCTAATTGAATACATCTAGATTTTAATGGACTTTTATAAAATCCATCAAAATCTGAATTGAATATCATTAGATTTGTATGGAGTCCTTTAAAATCTAAATCGAATACCTCAAAACTTTAAAAGACTTTTAAAATCCTTCAAATTTTAAATTGAATACATCCTCCAAGTTATTGTTGTTGGTATAATAATGCATCTTCCACCAATTAATTTGATAAGATTAATCATTTCTACCTAATATATATATATATATATAAATTAAAAATCAAAATTCAGCTTATACCGTATCAAATTAATCTTCATTAGATAATCATTTTAATAAGTTTAAAAATCAAAAATTAAGATTTAATATTTTTAATATGCATGTATCTGTTAAATTGATTGGAAAATCTAAGTCAAAATGAACAAAACCATTACATAAATTTGTTTCTATATATATATATATCTCAATATTAATAATTGATTTTGAAAAAATTATCATAAACACTTATAAAAACAAATATTTGAAACAATTATTTTAAAAATCGTAATTTATATTATAAAATTTTCTTATATATATCCTGGTTAATTAATAAAATTAAAAAAATAAAATAAAACAAAGTTTTTTTGTTTCGTTTTTCAAACATGGTTAATTTTATCAAATTCATGTATTAAAAATATATAATTGAATTGAAACTGACAAAAAATATATAGTTCATAATTTCTTTGGTAAAATATATAGTTCAAAATTTGAATACAAGGTTAATTGTATTTTTATACTTTCTATTCATAGTTTTGCATCTCAATTTTCAAAAAAAAAAAAAAATGTTATTTAAATTACTAATTTCTCAATTTGTCACATTTTAGTCAAAACCTTAATTTGGAAAAAAGGTTGGATAGTTGTTCCATCCATGTGAGTTTCATATCATCCCGCGGTTGTCTGATTATCATTCACGGGTTCCATTTTTCAGTGGAAAAAGTTAGCGACTTTCTCCAGAAAATCCTCAATACGGTGAAGCTCTAAAATCCAACTTTCATAGGGTTGGGAAAGCAATTTCAAAGACTTCTGTCTTTTTCTAAACAATGACATACATGTATTTTACTTCCATATTTACATCAAAGCAATGTTTTATTGTTTTAGTTTAATAAATTAATAATGCATCTTCCACTAATTAATTTGATAAAATTAATCATAAATAAAAAGGTAAACAAAGGTTGTATTTTATTTTTTTTATGAACGGCATGGTAATACAAAGTTAGATTAAATAAAGTTAATTTTATCAAATTGATTCATTGAGAATATATTTAACTGAATTGAACTACAATAAAGTCAATAATTCATAGGAGATACAAATTTTCTATCTTCTTTTTTATATTGTCATTCAAGTCTACCGTTATATATGATGCATTATCATATAAAAATATGAACAGAGAAATAAAATAAACTAGGAGAAAAAAATAATTTTAAAAAGAAATAAAATAAATGAAGTATAAATATAATTTTAAAATAAATATAATCCTATCATTGATCATATAGAAGAAAAGAAAAAAAAAAATTCATCCATTTATATAGTTTATTATGAATTTTTATTGTTTGAGGACGAAATGCATTACACATCATAAATTAAAGGTATAATAGTTTATATATCATAAATTAGGTATAATACTTTATATAGGAGGAATTTAACAGATTTACCTTATAAATCATCTTTCTTATCCGGTGGATAATTCATCTTTTTTATCCCGTGTTTTTTAACCAACAAGCGCTTATAAAATTATAATCAAATTACTTTTAATATAAAATCTTTAAAAAAAATTCATCTTTTTTATCCCAACAAGCGCTTATAAAATTATAGCCAAATTATTTTTAATAAAAATCTTAAAAAAAATTATACCAGATGGAAGTTAAATCAATCTAGTTTTTTATTTGATAAATCTATTCAAAAATATAAATAAACAATTAAATGAAGTTCATATGATGGCTAGAATTATTAGGCAATCTCCTCTTAATGATATTAACGATGTTTTATATATACTATAGATATGTTGATCTTAGTATGTGGAATATGTCCATATTCATATTTCATTTCTTATACTTATTTCATATTGACTAATTTTATTAGAATTTGAATCTCTTATCTTCATGAGTTAAGTCGTATTTTGTTGATGGAAATAAGTAGTTTTTTTTTTTTTTTCAAAATAACATATTTTCAATTTTTTTTATGTCTAATTAAAGAATATTATTCATATAACTAATAATTATTTTAAGATGAAAACTATTACCTTTATTTTTTATTTTTATATATATATGTATAAAAGAGATGAAATATATAACTTACCCACAGTCATTAAAAATATATAAATTCTATTTTTATGTAATTCTTCCTTCATGAGTTAAGTAGTATGTTTATATAATTATTTTTAATATTTTATACGATCCTCCTTTAATGAGTTAAGTCGTGTTTTGTTGAAAGAGATAAGTAGTTGTTTTTTTTTTTCTTTCCCAAAATAACAAATTTACATCTTTTCAAAAAAAAAAATTAAATTTTTTATGTGTAATTAAAGAATATTATTCATATAACTAATAATTATTTTCACATAAAACTATTACTTTTTTTTTTAATAAGAGACGAAATATATAACTTACCCACATTCATTAAAAATATATAAAATTCTATTTTTTAGTCTAAAATAATTTTTCAACATAACAACGATTTTAATTCACCAAAAAAAAAAAAACGATTTTTATTTTTTATAAGAAAATATTTTTATTTGTAAAAATAAAAATAAAAAATTGTATAGGAATAATAAAATACTAATTAAAATACTTAAAAAAATATTAAAAAAAAAGGAGAGAGAGGAAATTGAGGAAAGAAAAGAAAGTAAAAAAAATAGTAAAATAACGAAAATACCCATCCGACAGAAGAGATTTTGAATGAATCCAAGTGCAAGGTTCACCTGAAAACGCACAAGAAATGAGCGCTTCCTTTCAAATTTTTCTCTCTCTACTCTCTCTCTCTAGATCAACGGTCCAGATCTGGTCATCACCCACCCTAAACTTGCTCAATCTTTAACACTCTCACCCCCTTCATATTCTCCTCCTTTATATATATATATATATATATATCATCTATCTCCTTTTTCCTCGCATCTCATTTTAATTAGTTTTTCAATTTTTTCGTGCTAAGCAAATATTTGACCCCAAAAAAAAAAAAAAAAAAACTCTCTCTCACTCTGTCTCTGAGGCTTTTGGTGGTTTTTCTGCATTTTTGTCGTCAATCTCTCTCTGAAAAACGATGTCGTCTACCGAGAAGGAGAGAGAGACTCAGGTTTACATGGCCAAGCTCGCCGAGCAGGCCGAGCGCTATGAAGGTCCTCTCCGCTTCATCCATTTTCATTTTTGTTTAATATTTGTTTTGTTTTTTAGGATTTTGATCAATATATTACTTCTTGCTTATTTTGTTTGGATCTTGAATTGTCGCTGAAGTGTGGAATTCCTATGCTATTTGATTTGTCTTTTGCTTTTTTTTTTTTTTTTTTTTTTTTTTTTTTAATTTAGTTTTTGAAGCTTGATTTTGTATTATTTTGGTGCCATATAATGTATTGGTTTCGCTGCATTGCTTGGGATCGGTTTGTTCGTTGGAAGATTAGTGTAGTTATTGTGTTTTTTATTGATTTTTTTTGTCTGATTCCGTGCAAATAATGTTGCTATATTTGATTATCTGTTTAGTTATTTTTCTACGCATCTAATGGAACAACTTCATTCTATCCATGCTTTTTACCCATTTTATTTTATCATTTTTTCCACATTTTATATATTTCTGTGAACCAGGGAATGAATAGGGTAAATGCTCCTTGTGTTGATCCTTTCGCAATCAAATGGTCCTTTATGATGTTTTTGACTGAATATATGTATAGGGTTGTAGAAATTGGATTAACTGATTTTATTTGCTGGTGTACCTAATTATGTATGTGTTTTGATTGAACAAGTATGACAATGTGGGCAGTTGATTTGTCGGCTAAACACCGGTAAAGGTGATAAATATTACTTTATATGGTACATGTAGCATCCTTCAGACACAGGTGCTAAAAAGATTTGATTAGATAGTCACAGTTTTTAGATTTACATCTTGTAATTTTCCGATTTGTTGTTGACATTCAATGGCCCTTGACTTTTATGAATGTGAAGTTATGCACAATTGTGTGACTATATATATATATATATAAAGGGATTTTGACTGATGAATCAATTATTTTTAATTGAAAACTTTCAGAAATGGTGGAATGTATGAAGAAAGTTGCAAAACTTGATGTTGAGCTGACTGTGGAAGAGAGGAACCTTCTTTCGGTTGGATACAAAAATGTCATAGGTGCTAGGCGGGCCTCTTGGCGCATCATGTCTTCAATCGAGCAAAAGGAAGAATCAAAGGGAAATGAGCACAATGTTAAACTGATTAAGGGTTATCGCCAGAAGGTAGAGGATGAGCTCTCTAAGATTTGTGGTGACATTCTTACTATCATTGACAAGCACCTTATCCCTGCTTCTGCCTCTGGAGAAGCCACTGTTTTCTACTACAAAATGTGAGTCATGTGCCATTTTCACTTACAGTACAAAGCGATTCTTTTCGCTTTCATTGTTCAGTTGTTCTTTTATCTGTCAGTGGAATATATTCCAAACTGTGCGATGCAAGAGAATAATTTTGTATCTTATGCTGATAAGTCAAGCTTTCTATCTCTACCAAACAAATGGTATACATGTAATGGGTCAGATGATTTCCTTTTTACATGATTCGCCCTACCTAAATTATGGGCTGAAGAATTTTGCAGTGACATGCAATTATGTTGTCTTCCTCTTATTTCTATATATTGGTATGCGCTTATAAAGTTGTTTCTGAAGACGGTAAATGGATTTTTTAAATAATGTATTTGATATGCATGATTCAGGAAAGGTGACTATTATCGGTATCTTGCTGAATTCAAGACTGACCAGGAAAGGAAAGAGGCAGCTGAGCAGTCATTAAAGGGATATGAGGCATGTTCTTTGAATCACCACACGTAGACAGTTAGACTTTACACAAAATGGTGAATCGCATAAAAATTTATTTGTTCTTACTTGTTATGATTGGCCCTTCTGTTGTCATCTTTCTGTTAGGCTGCTTCAAGTACTGCAAATACAGATCTCCCATCAACCCATCCAATCCGTCTTGGCCTAGCGCTCAACTTTTCTGTTTTTTACTATGAGATTATGAATTCTCCTGAAAGGTTGTCATGCTCTATGCTTGTTGTCTTTTTTGTGCATTTCAACTTTTTCACGCAACTGATTTATTGTTTCTGAAAATTTTCAGGGCCTGCCATTTGGCTAAACAAGCTTTTGATGAGGCAATTGCAGAATTGGATACCTTGAGTGAGGAGTCTTACAAAGACAGCACCCTCATTATGCAGTTGTTGAGAGACAACTTAACTCTTTGGACCTCTGATTTGCCCGAAGATGGAGGTACCGTATATTTGGAAACTTCACATAAAATGCATTAATTGCTACTTGCTAAGGATGGAATATAAATTGATTGAGGATTACCATGTGAATTTTTATCTTGTCCTTGACTCCTCCATTCAATAAAATATTGAAGTTTAAAAGTTATTCATTCTGGATTAGCAGTTTGTTTTTACTCTGAAACTTAATTCAAATATCAAACTTATGCATAATTATGCTTACATCCAGGTGACGAGAACTTCAAGGGTGAAGAATCCAAACCTGCCGAACCGGAGGTACAAATATTTGAAAAATATTTTAAAAGTTTTTTGGTTATAGTTCCAACTTATTTTCTACAGCTACTGAATAAAAAAAGAAACTTTTGCAGCATTAATGGGGATAAGCTGAAAGAACCCTGCATGTGGCTAGTGGAAGTTAATCGACTTTGCAAATGGCAGCCTTTTTCCTTTTATTTTCTTAAGTTCACGGGAAGAGTGGATTTTGAAGAACATAAACATTTTGATGAAGTTGTTTTTCATGTTAGGGCCCATCCCATGCCAGGAGATAAGATTTGATCAATTGTATGGCCTTTTGGTTATTTATCATTTTTCTTCTTTTCCTTTTTATCTTGCATTTGGTTCACTTTCTTTAATATAAAGTTCTTTATCTCAAGCAATTAATTGCTTGGCTTTTCGAAGCTCTTTATTTTGTCAATGCCTAGTGGAGGCTTACATGTTGAAAAATTGTGCCTTTATTTTTCTTGGTTCATGCTTGTGGGTTTCGTCGTGCTCACAAAATAAAATACCAATCGAGACTCTTTGCACTATAAAATAAGTTTGCCCCATTATTATTTTATAACCTATCTTAGCTATGATAAAATTTGTATTCATTTTATTTGAGTGAAACACTTATTTTTAGAATCAGCCAGAGACTTTAGGGAAGAAAATATTGTTATTGATCATATGTTATCTAGCATTCAGAATGATTGCTAATGATGAAGTTGTGGAACACGGTTGCTTATTGACCGATGCCTATCTATGCCTATTGGAAGAGAAATTTAGAAAAATGAAATTATTTAGGGTATTTAAACTATGAGGGCCATTATGGGGTTGATCAGCTGGTGGAACTATATATTATTATTATTATTATTTATTTTCGTGATAAAACTCAGCGTAGAAGTGTTTGTGTTTGTGTTTATGTTTGTTTTTGTGTGTTTTTTTTTTTTTTTTGGTTGGTTTTGTTTTTGTTTTTGTTTTGGGTCAGGTAGTGTTTCAATATTGGTGAAATAGAGGGGCAATGGAATGAGCATGCCATAGGAATCCTCAGTTCCATTCTCATATTCGTGTGAAAATAATAGTTTACCCTCCAATAATCTTTAAATAAAAATAATTATTTACTCCAATTTTTCTCTCTAATTTTGTTGGGTATTACAACATCCGCTTGAAAACGAAATATTTAACTTCAGAACAAAATATGTACAAGATTTTGAAACATTTTCATTTCTTATTCTGCGCTGTTTAATTAAAACGGTTGAAAACGAAGATATTTTCGTATCCTATTATGCACTATTTAATTGAAAATGGTTGAAAATGAAGACGAGATCTTATTTCTTCTTCTAATTTCATTTGTGTATACGTGTAACAGAAACTGAAGCAAGAAAGTGCAGGAAAGTGTAAAAGTAACAGAAGCAAGAAAGTGTAAGAAAAAGAAGAAAAATAAAAAGGAAGAGAGAGAATTGAAAAGAGATTCTGTATTACAAAGAAAAAGATTGATTACAACCACACGTTTATTTTGCCTTTTTGGTATATATTATATATCAGAAACTAACACAATAATACTCACTTGACTGACATGTCACTAAGCATAACAACTTTTTACTAACACCTTAAGCTGAAGTTTAACTACTTAACAAACAAGAGTAAATTTGGTGTAACTTCTTCTGATCTGGCAAACTGCATAGCTGATTCAGTTAGCTAGTATGAAGCCAAAATAAATATGATGTGGCAATCTATCTTAAAGTCTTTAATACTCCCCCCTCAAGCTAAAGTTACTCCAGTAACTCAGCTTGATAAGAAAATACTTCAAATAAACTGATCTTGAAAGTTCTGTCTGACTCTGCAGCATTTTGTAAAAATAATACAACACTGGTGACAACAGAACCAATTTCAACAAAAACTCAATAAAAACATGATCACAGTAAATTTGACTTCATAGAGTAAGGAACCTCACAGACTTTCAGCTTGGTCATTAAAAAATTGAACCGTGAAGTCCCTAAAGATTTGGTAAAGATGTCAGCAATCTGCTCTTTGGATGGAACATATCTTATTTCAATTTCACCTCCTAAAACTTTATCTCGCACAAAGTGAACATCTATTTCAATATGTTTGACCCGAGCATGGTGAACTGGACTTGCAATCAGTAATGCTGTACCAAGATTGTCACTCCAAATAACTGGTCTTGGAGATAAGAATTTGAGCTCCCTTGTAAGATTTTTAAGCCAACATAACTCAGCAGTGATATGAGCTAAAGCTCTATATTCAGCTTTAGTACTAGATCTTGCAACCACATGTTGTTTTTTAGCATTCCAAGATATTAAACTGGCTCCCAAAAATATGCAGTAACCATTAATTGACTTTCTGTCATGTAGATTACTAGCCCAATCTGAATCAGCAAAGGCATGAAGAATCAATTCATTTGAAGCCTGTAATTGGAGACCAACCTGTATAGTACCTTTCAGATATCTCAATATTCTTTTACAATCCTCCTAATGAACATTTGAGGAGAATGAAGAAATTGACTCAATTTATTCACAGAAAAAGCAATTTAGGGTCTAGTCAATGTTAGGTATTGAAGAGCTCCAACTATACTTCTAAACAACTCTGGTTTATCACATAGATCTCCTTTATATAATAAAAGTTGCTTACCACTTAACATAGGAGTAGACACTCTCTTAGCACCTTCCATTTTGGTTTTGTGTAACAAATCCCGAATACACTTACTTTGAGTAAGATGCATAACACCACTTGACCTGTGAACCTCTACTCCAAGGAAAAAAGGCAAATCTCCAAGATCTTTGAGAGAAAATTCAGAATTTAGATCTTTGATAAGTTGTGTAAGATAGTCAATATCATTTCCAATAACTATAATCTCATCAACATGCATTAGTATCATAGCACATACACTGTTTGAATGCAACATAAATAAGCTTGTATTAGCTTGAGAATTTGTGAATCATTTCTTGATCAAAACACTCTTCAAGTTAGCAAACCAAGCCCTTGGAGATTGCTTAAAACCATACAAAGCTTTTTTAAGCTTACACACATGTTTTGGATACTTAGAGCAGATAAAACCTTCTGGTTGAGTCATATAGATTGTCTCAGCTAAGTTATCATTTAAGAAAGTATTATTAAAATCAAGCTATTTGACAGGCCATCCTCTTGAAAGTGCCACAATTAGTATCAAACGGATGGTAGCAGGCTTCACAACTAGACTAAAAGTCTTAAAGAAATCTAAACCAGGTATCTGCAAAAAACCTTTTGCCATAAGCTTGGCTTTATATCGCTCAACTGTCCCATCAGCATTATATTTAACCCGAAAACCCACTTGTTACCTATAATATTCATATCAGGAGTCACAAGTGCCAAATCCCATATGTTGTTCTTCATCAATGCTGAAAATTCCAGCTGCATTGCATCTCTCCATTTTGGATCAAGTAGGGCACTTTTGATAGATTGTGGTTCAGCAACTGAGGCTAATGAGCTTACATGTATAGAGTGGTTAGTAGTGAGAAAAACTCCAGAACGATTTGGTTTAAAAATTCCATTTCTGGACCTAGTAATCATAGGATGAACAGAAACTCAACTTTTTTGTGCCTTATTGTGTTTCAAAGTGGAAACAGATTTTGACAGATCATAATTTGAGGCAGCAACTAAAGGAGAATGAGAAGCATAATCGTGAGATACAACATGAGAAGGTGAGGAAATAGAAGATGATGTTATTAAGTTTTGAGATGTGACAATACTAAAGTTTGGAGTAGAACCATTCAAAGTATCTGGATTTGTAGAAGCAGGAGGTACAACATTTTCAAAGGTTGATTTTGACAAAGAAGTTTGTGATGCAGGAAAAGAATTATGAGTTGTAGTAGGACTAGACAAAACGAAATTTGGTAAAGTAGGATTAACAATGGTGATAGGACTTGTAACAATGTCTGAATTATGTGAATTTATGGTTTTATTAACAATGAATAAATGTGTAGAATAGTAGTAGTCAACAATGTTTGAATTAGTGCTTGGAGAAGAAGATGAAGGAAAACCATGCTGAAATGGAAATTCAGACTCATGAAAAACTACAGTGTTTGTGATATAGACTTTTCCAAAGGGATGAAGACATCTATAGCCCTTATAATTAGGACTGTACCTCAAACACATTTTGAGATATGAAAGTTAAATTTGTGTTTGTTATAAGGTCTTAAGAATGGGAAACAAGCACAACCAAACACCTTTAAGAATTTATAATATAGTTTTTTGTGAAAAAGAACTTGATATGGTGAGATATTGTTTAGAACTAAAGTTGGAAGCCTATTTATTAAGAAAGAAGCACTATAAAAAGCTTCCCACCAATAACTAATAGGCATATGAGCTTGTGTTAAGAGACATAGACCTAGCTTTACAGTGTGTCTGTACTTCCTCTCAACTTTACCATTTCGAGTATGAATATAAGGATATGGTGTCTAAAGAGAATACCTAAATTTGAGAGATAAGAAAGAAAAGTTCGAAACTCACCTCCCCAGTCAGGTTGAACCACTTTAATTTTCTTGTTAAATTGCCTTTCAACCATTGCTTGAAACTTAGAAAAAACAGGTAAAGCTTTAGATTTCGCTCGAAGAGGATAAATCCAAACAAATCTGGAGAAATTATCAAGAAACTGAATATAATATTTGTAGCCCTCTTTAGAAGTAACTGATGTAGGTCCCCACAGATCAGTATATATACAATTTCCAAAGGAGCAGTAGTTTTAGAAGTAGAAATTGGAAACTTAATCAAATGATTCTTCCCAAGCTAACATGCATCACAGAAAAATGTAGCTTTATTAACGAATTTTTTATTACAACTTTGTAACACTTCATCCATCACCTTAGTATTAGGATGACCTAATCTTCTATGAGACAAAGAAAACTTTGATTCACTAATTTACTGACATAGAAAATCTGATACATTTGAAGATTTTGAATCAACAACTTGTGTATTCACAGAAGCAGTGGATAATGGAGAATGATTACAACTAGCTTCAGGATCACCACAACAACAATTGTTTCTATACTTATGACACTTATTACAAGTAGCAAAGATATTATTAGCTATCAATAACCTTTTTTGAACAGCAGGAGCATGTAATTTGTATAAGCCTTCTTGTAATACTCCTTCAAGCTATATTTGACCTCCTTTGTCTTTTATAAAACAACATTAAGCAGTAAATTCAGCAGTTAACTCATTATCTTGAGTAAGCTGAGAAATACTCAATAGATTTTTTGCTATACATGGAACGACTAGAACAATGTTCAATTTAATCATCATAGACAGTGAGAGTAAAAAAGTATTACTAAGATGAGTAATCTCCAAGTTCTGACCATTTCCCACAACCAACTTGTTATTACATTGATATTCAATCTGTTCTAAAAGACTGTCACCATCAGCCACTGCATGGTTAGTTGCTCCACTATCAAGGAACCAAGAAGGATCTTTCTGTAAAGAAGTAGAAACAACATTAGTAGTAGGATTGTGATTATTATACAAAGTAGAAGGCACATTATAACTTGTCAAATTTGCTAGCATCAATACTGGCAGCTGGGAACTAGGAAAATGACCAAAACCATTCGGTCCAATCACATTCTGACCAACCATATTATTTGGCTGAGCACTTGGCATAAAATTTCCAGGAGAAACTAAGGCATTAGAATATCCAAGGGAAACTAAGGCATTAGAGTACATTGATGAAACTTGAGAAACAGCCTAAGTACCATTCGAAGGACCAAAACTTCCTGCCAACATCTGAGAGCCATGACCAAATTGGCCTTGAACACCTAGTTGAGGTTGAAATTGAAACAAAGTAGGAGTAAATGACATAGCTGATGCAGAATTACGAAAACCAGATTGCATGCCAATGAGAAAACTACTGGGATTAGGTCCTTGCAACGCTAGAGAGTGCTATTGAAAAGGTTGAGTATACCTATAGTAACAAACAGCGCCTACATGTCCCATTAAACCACAGACTTGACAGATTGGTCTATTTCCTCTTTCTCAGCCAAAATAACCTCTTCCTCTATTGTTATATCCTCTACTACCTCTAATGTCTTGAACAAAACGTTGAGAATTGGGACTGTAAGTCTGGTTATTATTAGCAAAATGAAAACCAATGTTTGATGGAAATTTGACATGCCTCATAAAATTATCAACAGAATGATTATGCTGACTGTTTGAGACCGCAGCATTGAAATTCAGAGACTTTAAAGAATTCACAGAAAGACCAACAGGATTAGCAGAGAGATTTTCTGAATTAGCATTAAAGGACTGACCAAGCACATAGTTCATACCAGATTTAGCAGCCACACTAGTTATATTTTTAGAATGATTACTTTCGATGTTGATAGTAATAGCAATATTATATTCTTCAAGTTTAATCTCATAGGCTAGTAATCATGAACTTACCTCTATTAGATTGATTAAATCTAACTGAGAATTGAGATTCTCAGAAATTGGATCAAATTCTAGACCAAGTCCTCCAAGAATATAAAAGGCAAAATAAGTTTCATGAACAAATTCAACTGCAGCTTCAAGGTTATCGGCAATTGTTTTCATTTTGAGCCAAAACTCATTAATACTCATATCTCCTTTCTTTGTAGATTTAAGTTAAGTGCGAAGTCTCAGAATTTAAGATTTGAGTAAGAAGCATATCGAGCTTCTAGAGTCTTCCAAACATCAAATGTGGTTTCAAGTCCAACCAAGTGACGAAGAACCTCTCGAGAAATTGCAGTGTGAATCCAACAAAGCAAAAGCTGATCTTGCTTAATCTAATAATCAAGTTCCTCACGCCACCTTCAGATTCATCAACTTCCAAATCTATATTCTTCTTCAGCATTGGACCTCTCGAGAGAATGAATTTCTCAAGATCATGACCTCTAAGAGTTGGAATAATTTGTGATTTCCAAAGAATGAAATTATCTTCATCTAATTTCATTATGTTGCTAGAAAAAGGTGAAACAAGCAGAAGCATATACTTCGAGGAAGCCATAACGACGTGCTCTGATACCATGTAACAGAAACTGAAGCAAGAAAGTGCAGGAAAGTGTAAAAGTAACAGAAGCAAGAAAGTGTAGAAAAGTGTGAGAAAAAGAAGAAAAGGACAAAAAGGAAGAGAGAGAATTGAAAAAAGATTTTGTATTACAAAGAAAAAGATTGATTACAACCACACGTTTATTTTGCCTTTTTGCTATATATTATATACCAGAAACTAACACAATAGTATTCACTTGACTGACACATCACTAAGCATAACAACTTTTTACTAACACCTTAAGCTGAAGTCTAACTAGTTAACAAACAAGAGTAAACTTGCTGTAACTTCTTCTGACATAGCAAGCCCAAAATAAATCTGACGTGGCAATCTGCCTTAAAGTTTTCAATAATACGTATGTGTAACTACTTCTAATTTTACATTTATATATTATGCATGTGCTGCAACTAATTTTACATTTGTATTTATGTATGTGCAGCTACTGCTTCTTCTTCTTCCTCTTCTTGCTTTGTGAATGCACATGGCATTTTATATATTGAAAAAAAAAAGAAGTACTGTTTATTTTGTTCCATCAAAGTATTGATTTCAATATTCAACAAAACAAAGAAATCAATTCTACTATCTATTTCATTCCACCTTTTATTCCATTCCTTTCCACTCTTCGTTTCACCAAGGAAACACCATTTATCTTTTTTCCTTTTGTTTCTTTGGTTGCTACTTGGTGTCATTATTTTTGAATTGTTGGCTTAAGTGAGCTTGCATAATAAATACTAGGACTTACCACCAAGTCACAAAGATAACCAGATAATAGTTATTAACCACAAAGTCACAATTGTTAACCACCAAGTAATAGTAGAATGAAGAAATATAGTTAGGTAGTTGCATAAGCTTGCAAGTAAAGAAGCACCAACCTCAGTAAGTGTAGTTTTTGCTGGAAAAACACAGCTTCAACACCGTGTCTTTAAGAGGTTTTTAAATGAAAAATGATTTTTGTAATAGAGGTTTTGAAAAAATTCATTAGCCCTGTTAAATGATTGTTAAAAATGGCTATTAAATTGGACTTTTTATGGGCTATTAATTTGGGAGTTATATGGGCCATTTATTTGGGTGTTACATATATATATATATATATATATATTTGATTAATTTTATGTAATAGCCTTATTAAAGTTTTATAAGGTTCAAGTTTTAAAGCCAGGCTTTACAAACACCTCATATGAAAAGCATATTTGTACTCTACCCCGTGAGTTGAAAGAGATACAACGTAAACAGAAGCACCAAAATATTATTCAAGTCCATCTTTCATTCTTTGTATATTAGAACTTTCTAGGATTTCTTGCATAGTCGAGTTCTGGCACAATTCTAGTTTGAAGAAGGAGCTTTGAAGGTGCTTCTATTCAAAGCTCTTGATATCTGTCGTACATTAGGATATAGACGCTTTAGGAACACTTATATCAGAGGAAGTGAATCTATTTTAAAGAAATTGTAGGATTACAGGCCTCAGATTTTCTTTTTAAAATAGATTACTCTCGTGGATAACAGGTTCTTAAATTTTTGTAATTCTTATTTTTTGATTTTATTATAATTAAATATTTTTCATTTGTCTTATTTCTCCAATTTTTATTTAATTTATTAGATTATTACAGTTGTAAAAGCTTCCAAGAACTAATAAAGAACCATTGGTTAACTACCACCTATCACAGTCAACTATCACCAATTATAGTAAACCATTAAATTCTATGTTGATACTTCTATCTGACGAAAGTCAGTTTGTGAAACACAATGGACATTGTGATTGGCCATCACCATGGTGACAATGAGGGTGCGACTAATGGACGCCCTCGATATCTTCCTTAGTAAAGGCAACGATTCACGATTTTGTCTTCATTGTATTGATTCGTGTCTAGGTCAAGAAGATTTAACAATCTCAAGATACTTCATATAACAAACATTATTTCCCCATGCTTGATCGGAATCACTTCACAGTATGTACTCCAAGAATGGTATGGGTCTCTTTGTTGGAAATTCTATTAGCATCTTTGATAGAACTGCTCTCAAGGCTTTTTCTGGACACTCGAAATGGTCTCATTTTGGAAAATTTCATTAAATTGGTATTGAAAGTTCAGTAAAACCTTTTTATAAATTGGATATAATTTAATAGTATATATAAAGTATCATAGGTATTTTAATAAAAATCTTACAAAATCAATAATCAAAGATAGTCAATAGTCATACATATTATATTAATGCATGATATCAACTTAAGGAGTACAAATAAACAAATGTAAAGTATCGAAAGTGCTCAATATAATGTATACATCAAAATTAGCAAAATAAAAAAATATTTAGTATCATTTGAGTCAAAGGAAAAGAATAATACATAAGTAGTGGAATAACATACGAATAATGAAGATGCTTGGATGTAATATATGTAACCTGTTAGTTGAGGTCTAGGGACATAGTTTAGAAACATAAAATTATGAAACGAGTTTAATGAGTGAACGTATATAATATTATAAAAATAAATATTATTCTTAAAAATCATTTTTCTCAAAATCTCACTTTTACTCTTTAAAAGTTTTCCTATTTTGATAAACAATTTTCATAAAAACCATATTTATTCTCAAAATATAATAGTTCCATTAATCATAGGATAATAAATTAATTCATAAATAGAATAATACTTTTACGAATCACAATTCATAAATATCAATAATCATAAATATATGTAATTATAGATTGTATCAGCAATGCACCCATCGATATCCCTTTGTACCGTAGTCATTACCATAACTTGTTACATGATCACAACCAATGTCCTAGTGTGTCATCACATACCAGGGGAGGGGGAAATAGTTATTGCAACCCTTAACGTCCTAAAGGTGTCGTAGACTGGGACCTCCCATCTACCTCAAAGAACACATGATCAAGCAGGGGATTGTTAAATAAGCGCGCTAATTATAATCCAACACATTCATATCCATGATAGAGTATGATTTACAATAATCCACAACTTAATATCCAACTCATAACCTAATATATTTATAAAATTTATCAAATAATCCTCATAATCATCATATCAAAATATTCTCACAATATCTAACATATGTATATACTTGTATAACCATATACCAAACTTTATTTGTGCCAAACCATTCCTTTTAATATACCATAATATGACAAATCAAATAGTTATTTCAAGGCATTGGTGCTTAATAACCTCTTATCTTATAACTAAGGGAAGAGTGATTAACACTTTCATTGCAAATACCTGCCTACCCTTTTTCACCTTAGTTCTCGTAAGAATTGTTAAACCTATCGTCCTTTAACCATGAAGAGGGTGGCTAATACCATCATTGCAAAATATGTGCCTATCTTTACTCCCCCTAGTTCACCAAGGAGAGAATTTTATAATTTGTTCGTTGAAATCAATTCATATATATATATATATGTATCAAGAACATCGGTACTAAATGATGCATCTAAAAACCAAATATTAGGTATAAATATACAAATATGGAAGTATCAATTTTTCGTAATTACATTTTTAAGCTGTAAATACATTTTTTAAATAAATAAATAATAAGAATTAAATATAACAAATTATTTTACATATTTTATAAAATCAAACGTAGCTCTATCTGTTTAAGTATTACCAAAAATCAATAACCAATAATAAAAATATTGTAAACTCACATATAATCTTAAAAAAATATACTACATTAAAAATACACTTTAATACCTTATACTTTCACATTTTTGCATTTAAGGGTCTGTAAATTTTTTTTTTTTGACATCTAATAACCTCTACTAACCAAATCATCAAATGCTAACCTTTTCTGTTAAAATTTGCTCATGTGATACTCACATGCCAAATAAATTGATTTTTATTATATTTTTCTGTAATTTCATAAAAATTTTGGAGGAAAAAAAAAAAAAACACAAAACTCACCATTTAATAAGTGGCAAATGACACCATGCATGCACACACCACAGTTATGATTAAAGTTGTTAGATTGTTATTGTGTTTAAAGGTGAGGAACCCACACTTAGGGGCTGTAGTGCTTGATTTTTTCCCATTGATTTATGCAAGAAGTGTGTATGAATTCTAAGGCTTTTGTTTGCTTTCATTTGAGAAGTTTAGGGAATAAGCTTTTTTTTTTTTTTTTTTTTTTTTGGGTTTAGGGTTGCTGATCTCGATTAATTTATGCAAGAACAACATTGGTGTTTGATGTGGACAAGATCGGAAGTTAGAAAACCGGAAAAGCTCTATATTTTCAACAAGAAAGTGCAGGATTGTCACATAAGGTCGTGGTATGTATGAATAATAGCTTTATGCTAAATTAAACCTTAAAGTCTAGTCATTTTCTTTCTTGTCTATATGTGGGTTGTTTGGATTGGAAGCCGATGTCTAATTGGGTTGTAAAGGTCAGAGTTTGTCTAAAGTTTCGTTTATATAATATTCTAAAACATCTTATATTTTCACATGTTTAGTTAATTTATTTCTTAGTTATTTTTTTCTTTATATTGTTTTGTGAATAGAGGGTCCCGTTGATGATGATAGATGTTGTTTTAGTCATTTTGAGAGTAAAAGCATGATCCTGAAAATGTTAAATTGAATTTAAAAATATGGCTTTGCTATTTATTAATAGTTTGCATGTTTATTAAATTGATTCAACTGTGGTTTGTTATTTATTATTGTAAAAATTCAATATTTTTTTACCTTTGCTTTATTGGAAAATAAAATATATTATATAATGCATATCTAGGAGATGTAAAATATTGGTTTTTTATTTGATATATATGTTTGGGATTTCTATTTATATATGTTTGTTGGCTATATATAAATATTATATTGGCAGCATGTGTTGTTAATATAAATGTTAAAACAGTGGTACTGATCCCATCGATGAAGTAGTTGGATGGAGACCTTAAATTATTATTATTATTATTATTTTGTTGACCAAGTTGGCATTGTTTGTTATTTGACTAATTGTGGCTTTGTATTGTATTTATATAAGGTTGATGGATTTGTTTTCAATCTATATATGGGATGGTGATCATTTTAATTTTAATCCATTTAGGAATTATATGGGTGAGAAGGTGACCATTTTTGAAAATTATAATCCTAATATAACCAACATAATGGACTTAAGAGACATGGTTAAAGAGATGGGGTACAATAAGTTTAAGTTATGGTATTTGAAACCTTATGGTATATTACAGTGGGGTGTGAGACCATTAGAAACTGATGGGAATGCATTGAAGTTGGTTGAGTTGGATAGTAAATATGGAGTGATTGATGTTCATGTCAAACATAAGGATAGAGATAAGAATGAATTAATAAATGAAGTAGTACAATCACCATTCGATGAACTATTTCTTTCACCTTTAGATGAATTAGTTGATTCATTGTTGGAATTTCCAATAGATGAAGTAAGTGGATGATCAAACTGGAAGTGTGGGAAGGGTACACAATAAGGATGAAGTAAGTGTTTGCAATGTACTTGAGGATGATGATGATGATGATGGTGATACGAGAATTGGGTATACGACTAGTGAAGTCCTTAATGGTGATATGAATATTGATCTAAAAGAAGATGATGATGCTTGGTTACATGAGAGGGTTAAGAACCAAGAAGATGATGACAGTGCTTGGTTATATGAGAGTGATGAGGACCAAGAAGATGATGATAATACTTAGTTAATAAGAGGGTTGAAGTCTAAGGGGTTGTTAATGGTGGGAATGCAAAAGGTAATGCTATTGGAAAAATTGTGGGTAATGGTGCTAGTAGTTTTGCTAGGAGTGCAAAAGATAATGTTACTAGGAAAAATTTTGGGAATGGTATTAGTAATTTTTCTAGAAATGTAGGGAATAGTCATGTAGTTGGGAATGCTAATGAATAATGAAGGAAGTGTTGGGCAAGCTGAAATTATAGACAATCAAGCCCATGCCTCTATCTTTAAGATGGTAACAGTATGAAAAAGGTTAATTAAGACTTTGATAAGCTTTTCAGTTTGGCAAGTTTTGGTGAAGATGGGGATACTATGCCAATACCTATTTATAGTTCAGTGAGTGACCAATTGGAACTTTCTGTTGGAATGGAGTTTTCTAGTCAAATAGCTTTTAGGGAATACTTAATGAAATATCCTTTAAAAAGTGGTTACAATATCAGGTTTACAAATAGTGCCTCGTGGAGGGTTATAGCAGTTTGTAAAAATCACTACCTTT